>NC_060125.1:600000-900000 GCF_021461395.2 Schistocerca americana
TAAGGGTTTGTTCTTTGAGCGGCTCCTGGGAGACCAGTAGTAGATTCCGACGCACCAGTGCAAGTTAACTGTATCCCTTGGACCTTCACATTGACCATGAAACACAGAAATTGCATCGGGATTGAGTACAAAATACACAATGACGACTTTAGTACAAGAATAGTGAAACTTCTAAGAGTTTGTGTTTTGATCGGCTCATGGGAGACCAGTATTACATTCCGATGCACCAGTGCAGGTTTACTGTATCCCTTGGCCCTTTACATTGACCATGAAACAAAGAAATTTCATCGGGATTGAATACATAAGGCACAATGCCGACTTCAGTATAAGAAGGGTGAATCTTCCAAGAGTTTGTGCTTTGAGCGGCTCCTGGTAGACCAGTATTAGATTCCGATGCACCAGCGCAGGTTTACTGTATCCCTTCGACCTTAACATTGACTATGAAACACAGAAATTGCATCGAGATTGGATACAAACGGGACAATGCCGACTTAAGTACCAGAAGTGCGAATGTTCTAAGAATTTGTGTTTGAGCGGCACCTGGGAGATCAGTATTAGATTCCGATGCACCTGTGCAGGTTTACTGTATCCCTTGGACCTTCAATTTCACCATGAAACACAGAAATTTCATCGGGATTGAATACAAAATACACAATGCCAACTTAAGTACAAGAAGAATGAATTTTCTAAGAAATTGTGCTTTCACCGACTCCATGGAGACCAGTGATCGATTCCGATGCACCAGTGCAGGTTTACTGTATCCCTTGGACCTTCACATTGACCATGCAACACAGAAATTGCGTGGGGGCCAATACAAAAGATACAATGATGACTTAAGTACAAGAGGAGTGATTCTTCTATTAGGTTGTGATTTGAGCGGCTCCTGGGAGACCAGTATTAAATTCCGATGCACCAGTGCAGGTTAACTGTATCCCTTGGACCCTTGGACCTCCACGTTGCCCATGAAACGCAGAAATCGAATCGGGATTGAATTCATAAGGGTCACGCCGACTGAAGTACAAGAAGAGTGAATCTTCTAAGAGTTTGAGCTTTGAGCGGCTCCTGGGTGTCCAGTATTAGATTCCGATGCACCTGTGCAGGTTTACTGTATCCCTTGGAGCTTAACATTGACCATGAAACACGGAAATTGCTCGGGATTGAATGCAAGAGGGACAATGCCGACTTAAGTACAAGATGAGTGAATCTTCGAAGGTTTTGTGTTTTGAGCGGCTCCTGGGAGGCCACTATTAGATTTCGATGCACAAGTGCAGGTTTACTGTATCCCTTGGACCTTCACATTGACCATGAAACACAGAAATTGCTTCGGGATTGAATACAAAAGAGACAATCCCAACCTAAGTACAAGAAGAGTGAATCTTCTAAGAGTTTGTGCTTTGAGCGGCTCCTCGGCGACCAGTGTTCGTTTCCGATGCACCAGTGCAGGTTTACTGTATCCCTTGGACCTTCACATTGACCATGGAACACAGAAATTGCATCGGGATGGAATACATAAGGGACAATGCCGACTGAAGTACAAGAAGAGTGAATCCTCGAACGGTTTGTGCTTTGAGCGGTTCCTGGGAGACCAGTGTTAGATTCCGATGCACCAGTGCTGGTTTACTGTATCCCTTGGAATTTCACATGGACCATGAAACACAATAAATGCATCAGGATTGAATTCAAAATGGACTGCAAACATAACTACAAGAAGAGTTAATCATCTAAGTGTTTGTGCTTTGAGCGGATCCTGGGAGACCAGTATTAGATTCCGATGCACCAGTGAAGGTTTACTGTATCCCTTCGACCTTCACATTGACCACGAAACACAGAAATTGCATCGGGATTGAATACAAAATGACAATGCCAACTTAAGTACATTACGAGGTAATCTTTTAAGGGTTTGTGCTTTAAACGGCTCCTGGGAGACCAGTATTAGATTCCGATGCACCAGTGCAGGTTTACTGTAGCCACTGGACCTTCACATTGACCATGAAACACAGAAATTGCATAGGGATTAAATACAAAATGCACAATGCCAACTTTAGTACAAGAGGAGTGAATCTTCTAAGAGTTTGTGCTTTGAGCGGCTCATGGGAGATCAGTATTAGATTCCGATGCACCAATGCAGGTTAACTGTATCCCTTGGCCCTTCACATTGACCATGAAACACAGAAATTGCATCGGGATTGAATACATAAGGCACAATGAAGACTTAAGTACAAGAAGAGTGAATCTTCTAAGAGTTTGTGCTTTGAGCGGCTCCTGGGAGATCAGTATTAGGTTCCGATGCACCAGTGCAGATTTACTGTATCCATCGGTCCTTCACATTGACCATGAAACACAGATATTGCGTCGGGATTGAATACAAAAGGGACAATGCCGACTTAAGAACAAGAAGAGTGAATCGCCTCAGAATTTGTGCTATGACCGGCGCCTGAGATACCAGTATTAGATTACGATGCACCAGTGCAGGTTTACTGTATCCCCTGGAGCTTCACATTGACCATGAAACATAGAAATTGCATCGGGATGGTATACATAAGGGACAATGCCGACTGAAGTACAAGAAGCGTGAATCTTCTAAGAGTTTGAGATTTGAGCGACTCCTGGTTGTCCAGTATTAGATTCCGACGCTCCTCTGCAGGTTTACTGTATTCCTTGGATCTTCGCATTGACCATGAAACACAGAAATTGCTCGGGATTGAATACAAGAGGGACAATGCCGACTTAAGTAAAAGAACAGTGAATCTTCGAACAGTTTGTGCTTTGAGCGGTTCCTGGGAGACCAGTATTAGATTACGATGCACCTGTGCTGGTTTACTGTATCCCTTGGACCTTCACATTGACCATGAAACACAGAAATTGCATCGGGATTGAATACAAAATACACAATGACGACTTTAGTACAAGAATAGTGAAACTTCTAAGAGTTTGTGTTTTGATCGGCTCATGGGAGACCAGTATTACATTCCGATGCACCAGTGCAGGTTTACTGTATCCCTTGGCCCTTTACATTGACCATGAAACACAGAAATTTCATCGGGATTGAATACATAATTCACAATGCCGACTTCAGTATAAGAAGAGTGAATCTTCCAACAGTTTGTGCTTTGAGCGGCTCCTGGGAGACCAGTATTAGATTCCGAAGCACCAGCGCAGGTTTACTGTATCCCTTCGGCCTTCACATTGACTATGAAACACAGAAATTGCATCGAGATTGGATACAAACGGGACAATGCCGACTTAAGAACCAGAAGTGCGAATCTTCTAAGAATTTGTGTTTGAGCGGCTCCTGGGAGATCAGTATTAGATTCCGATGCACCTGTGCAGGTTTACTGTATCTCTTGGACCTTCATTTTCACCATGAAACACAGAAATTTCATCGGGATTGAATACAAAATACACAATGCCAACTTACGTACAAGAAGAATGAATTTTCTAAGAAACTGTGCTTTGACCGACTCCATGGAGACCAGTGATCGATTCCGATGCACCAGTGCAGGTTTACTGTATCCCTTGGACCTTCACATTGACCATGCAACATAGAAATTGCATGGGGACCAATACAAAAGATACAATGATGACTTAAGTACAAGAGGAGTGATTCTTCTATTAGGTTGTGATTTGAGCGGCTCCTGGGAGGCCACTATTAGATTTCGATGCGCCAGTGCAAGTTTACTGTATTCCTTGGACCTTCACATTGCCCATGAAACGCAGAAATCGAATCGGGATTGAATTCATAAGGGTCACGCCGACTGAAGTACGAGAAGAGTGAATCTTCTAAGAGTTTGAGCTTTGAGCGGCTCCTGGGTGTCCAGTATTAGATTCCGATGCACCTGTGCAGGTTTACTGTATCCCTTGGAGCTACACATTGACCATGAAACACGGAAATTGCTCGGGATTGAATGCAAGAGGGACAATGCCTACTTAAGTACAAGATGAGTGAATCTTCGAAGGGTTTGTGTTTGAGCGGCTCCTGGGAGGCCACTATTAGATATCGATGCGCCAGTGCAAGTTTACTGTATTCCTTGGACCTTCACATTGACCATGAAACACAGAAATTGAATCGGGATGGAATACATAAGGGACAATGCCGACTGAAGTACACGATGTGTGAATCTTTTAGGAGTTTGAGCTTTGAGTGGGTCCTGGGTGTCCAGTATTAGATTCCGATGCACCTGTGCAGGTTTACTGTATCCCTTGGACATTCACATTGACCATGATACACAGAAATTGCTCGGGATTGAATACAAGAGGGACAATGCCGACTTAAGTCAGGAAGAATGAATCTTCGAAGGATTTGTGCTTTGGGCGGCTCCTGGGACACCACTATTAGATTCCGATGCACCAGTGCAGGTTTACTGTATCCCTTCGACCTATACATTGACCATGAAACACATAAATTTCATCGGGATTGAATACAAAAGGACTGCCGACTTAAGTGCAAGAAGAGTTAATCAACTAAGAGTTTGTGCTTTGAGCGGCTCCTGGGAGACCGGTTTTAGATTCCGATGCACGTGTGCAGGTTACTGTATCCCTTGGACCTTTACATTGACCGTGAAACACAGAAATTGCATCGGGATTGAATACAAAATGCACAATGCCAACTTAAGTGCAAGCAGAGTGAATTTTCAAAGAGTTTGTGCTTTGAGCGGCTCCTCGGAGACCAGTTTTAGATTCCGATGCATCATTGCAGGTTTACCGTATCCCTTGGACCTTCACATTGGCCATGAAACACAGAAATTGCATCAGGATGGAATACTAAAGTGAAAACCCGACCCAAGTACAAGAAGAGTGAATTTTGTAAGATTTTGTGCTTTGAGCGGCTCCAGAAAGACCAGTATTAAATTCCGATGCACCAGTGGAGGTTTACTTTGTCCCTTTGACCCTCACATTGCCCAAGAAACACAGAAATCGCATCGGGATTGAATACAAAAGGGATAATGCCGACTTAAGAACAAGAAGAGTGAGTCTTCTAAGAGTTTGTGCTTTGAGCGGCTCATGGGAGACCACTATTAAATTCCGATGCAGCAGTGCAGGTTTACTGTATCCCTTGGCCCTTCACATTGACCATGAAACACAGAAATCGCATCAGGATCAAATACAAAAGCACAGTGCCGACTTGAGTACAAGAAAGGTGAATCCTCTAAGAGTTTGTGCTTTGAGAGGCTATTGGGTGACCATTATTAGATTCCGATGCACCAGTAGAGGTTTACTGTATTCCTTGGAGCTTGACATTGACTATGAAACACAGAAATTGCATGCAGACCAATACAAACGATACAATGTCGACTACAGTACAAGAAGAGTGAATCTTCTAATAGTTTGTGATTTGAGGGGCTCCTGGGAGACCAGTATTACATTCAGATGCACCAGTGCAGGTTTACTGTATCCCTTGGACCTACTCATTGACCATGAAACACATAAATTGCTTCGGGATTAAATACAAAAGAGACAATCCCAACCTAAGTACAATAAAAGTGAATCTTCTAAGAGTTTGTGCTTTTGAGCGGCTCCTGGTAGACCAGTATTAGGATCCGATGCACCGGTGCAGGTTAACTGTATCTGTTGGTCCTTCACATTGACCATGAAACACAGATATTGCGACGGGATTGAATACAAAAGGGACAATGTCGACTTAAGTACAAGAAGAGTGATCTCCTCAGAGGTTGTGCTATAAGCGGAGCCTGGGATACCAGTATTGTATTATGGTGCACCAGTGCAGGTTTACTGTATCCCTTGGAGCTTCACATTGACCATGAAACACGGAAATTGCATCGGGATGGAATTCATAAGGGACAATGCCGACTGAAGTACAAGAAGAGTGAATTTTCTAAGAAATTGAGCTTTGAGCGCCTCCTCGGTGTCCAGTATTAGATTCCGATGCACCTGTGCAGGTTTACTGTATCCCTTCGACCTTCACATTGACCATGAGACACAGAAATTGCTCGGGATTGATACAAGAGGGACAATGCCGAATTAAGTACAAGAAGAGTGAATCCTCGAATGGCTTGTGCTTTCAGCGGTTCCTGGGAGACCAGTATTAGATTCCGATGCACCAGTGCTGGTTTACTGTATCCCTTGGACCTTCACATGGACCATGAAACACAGTAAATGCATCTGGATTGAATACAAATGGGCTACCGACTTAACTACAAGAAGAGTCAATCATCTAAGAGTTTGAGCTTTGAGCGACTCCTGGTTGTCCAGTATTAGACTCTGATGCTCCTGTGCAGGTTACTGTATCCCTTGGACCTTCGCATTGACCATGAAACACAGAAATTGCTCGGGATTGAATACAAGAGGGAAAATGCCGACTGAAGTACAAGAAGAGTGTATCTTCGAAGGGTTTGTGTTTGAGCGGCTCCTGGGAGGCCACTATTAGATTCCGATGCACCAGTGCAAGTTTACTGTATCCCTTGGATATTCAGATTGACCATGCAACACAGAAATTGCAAGGGGACCAATACAAAAGATACAATGATGACTTAAGTACAAGAGGAGTGATTCTTCTATTAGGTTGTGATTTGAGCGGCTCCTGGGAGACCAGTATTAAATTTCGATGCACCAGTGCAGGTTAACTGTATGCCTTGGACCCTTGGACCTCCACATTGCCTATGAAACGCAGAAATCGAATCGGGATTGAATTTATAAGGGACACGCCGACTGAAGTACAAGAAGAGTGAATCTTCTAAGAGTTTGAGCTTTGAGCGGCTCCTGGGTGTCCAGTATTAGATTCCGATGCACCTGTGCAGGTTTGCTGTATCCCTTGGATCTTCACATTGACCATGATACACGGAAATTGCATGGGATTGAATGCAAGAGGGACAATGCCGACTTAAGTACAAGATGAGTGAATCTTCGAAGGGTTTGTGTTTTGAGCGGCTCCTGGGAGGCCACTATTAGATTCCGATGCACCAGTGCAAGTTTACTGTATCCCTTGGACCTTCACATTGACCATGAAACACAGAAATTGCATCGGGATGGAATACATAAGGGACAATGCCGACTGAAGTACACGATGAGTGAATCATTTGAGAGTTTGAGCTTTGAGCGGCTCCTGGGTGTCCAGTATTAGATTCCGATGCACCAGTGCAGGTTAACTGTATCCCTTGGACCCTTGGACCTCCACATTGCCCATGAAACGCAGAAATCGAATCGGGATTGAATTCTTAAGGGACACGCCGACTGAAGTACAAGAAGAGTGAATCTTCTAAGAGTTTGAGGTTTGAGCGGCTCCTGGGTGTCCAGTATTAGATTCCGATGCACCTGTGCAGGTTTACTGTATCCCTTGGAGCTTCACATTGACCATGAAACACAGTAATTGTATCGGGATTGAATACAAAATGGACTGCCGACTTAAGTCAAAGAAGAGTTAATCATCAAATTGTTTGTGCTTTGAGCGGCTCCTGGGAGACCAGTATTAGATTCCGATGCACCTGCGCAGGTTTTTTGTATCCCTTCGACATCCACATTGCCCATGAAACGCAGAAATCGAATCGGGATTGAATTCTTAAGGGACACGCCAACTGAAGTACAAGAAGAGTGATTCTTCTAAGAGTTTGAGCTTTGAGCGGCTCCTGGGTGTCCAGTATTTGATTCCGATGCACCTGTGCAGGTCTACTGTATCCCTTGGACCTTCATATTGACCATGAAACACAGAAATTGCATCGGGATTGAATACAAAAGAGACAATAACCACATAACTACAAGAAGAGTGAATCTTCTAAGGGTTTGTGCTTTGAGCGGCTCCTGGCAGACCGGTTTTAGATTCCGATGCACCTGTGCAGGTTGCTGTATCCCTTGGACCTTCAATTTGACCTTGAAACACAGAAATTGCATCGGGATTGAATATTAAACGCACAATGCCAACTGAAGTGCAAGAAGACTGAATTTTCTAAGAGTTTGTGCTTTGAGCGGATCCTCGGAGACCAGTTTTAGATTCCGATGCACCAGTGCAGGTTTACCGTATCCCTTGGACCATCACATTGGCCATGAAACACAGAAATTGCGTCAGGATGGAATACATAAGGGACAATGCCGACCGAAGTACAAGAAGAGTGAATTTTGTAAGAGTTTGTGCTTTGAGCGGCTCCAGGAAGACCAGTATTAGATTCCGATGCACCAGCGCAGTTTCACTGTATCCCTTCGACCTTCACATTCACCATGAAACACAGAAATTGCATCGGGATTGAATACTAAAGTGACAATAACCACATAAGTACCAGAAGAGCGAATCTTCTAAGTGTTTGTGTTTGAGCGGCTCCTGGGAGATCAGTATTAGTTTCCGATGCACCAGTGCAGGTTTACTGTATCCGTTGGACCTTCAATTTGACCATGAAACACAGAATTTTCATCGGAATTGATTACAAAATACACAATGCCAACTAAGTACAAGAAGAGTGAATTTTCTAAGAATTTGTGCTTTGAGCGACTCATTGGAGACCACTGTTCGATTCCGATGCACCAGTGCAGGTTCACTGCATCTTTTGGACCTTCATATTGACCATGAAACACAGAAATTGCATCGGGATGGAATACATAAGGGACAATGCCGACTGAAGTACAAGAGGAGTGCATCTTCTAAGAGTTTGAGCTTTGAGCGGCTCCTGGGTGTCCAGTATTAGATTCCGATGCACCTGTGCAGGTTTACTGTATCCCTTCGACCTTCACATTGACCATGATACACAGAAATTGCTCGGGATTGAATACAAGATGCACAATGCCGACTTAAAAACAAGAACAGTGAATCTTCGAAGGGCTTGTGCTCTGAGCGGCTCCTGGGAGACCAGCATTAGATTCCGATGCACCAGCGCAGGTTTACTGTATCCGTTGGACCTTCACTTTGACCATGAAACGTAGAAATTGCATCGGGAGTGAATACAAAATGCACGATGCCGACTTAAGTGCATGAAGGGTGAATCTTCTAAGAGTTTGTGCTTTGAGCGGCTCCTGGGAGACCAGTATTAGATGCCGATGCACCAGTGCAGGTTTACTGTATCCCATGGATCTCCACATTGACCATGAAACATAGAAATCGAATCGGGATAGAATACAAAGGGAACAATGCCGACTTAAGTACAAGAAGAGTGAATCTTCTTTGAGTTTGTGCTTTGAGCGGCTCCTGGGAGACCAGTATTAGATTCCGATGCACCAGTGCTGGTTTACTGTATCCCTTTAACCTTCACTTTGACCAAGAAACACAGAAATCGCATCGGGATTGAACACAAAGGGGACAATGCCGACTTAAGAACAAGACGAGTGAGTCTTCTAAGAGTGTGTGCATTGAGCGGCTCATGGGAGACTAGTATTAGATTCCGATGCACCAGTGCAGGTTTACTGTATCCCTTGGCCCTTCGCATTGACCATGAAACACAGAAATTGCATCGGGATTGAATACATAAGTCACAATGCCGACTTAAGTACAAGAAGAGTGAATCTTCTAAGTGTTTGTGATTTGAGCGGCTCCTGGGAGACCAGTATTAGATTCCGTCGCACCAGCGCACGTTCACTGTATCCCTTCAACCTTCACATTGACCATGAAACACAGAAATTGCATCGAGATTGAGTACAAACGGGACAATTCCGACTTAAGTACCAGAAGAGCGAATCTTCTAAGTGTTTGAGCTTTAAGCAGCTCCTGGGTGTCCAGTATTAGATTCCGATGCACCTGTGCAGGATTGCTGTATCCCTTGGACCTTCACATTGACCATGAAACGCAGAAATTGCTCGGGATTGAATGCAAGATGGACAATGCCGACTTAAGTACAAGAACAGTGAATCTTCGAAGGGCTTGTGCTTTGAGCGGCTCCTGGGAGACCAGTATTCGATTCCGATGCACCAGTGCAGGTTTACTGTATCCGTTGGACCTTCACATTAACCATGAAACACAGAAATTGCATCGGCATTGAATACAAAAGGATCTGCCGGCTTAAGTACAAGAAGAGTTAATCATCTAAGAGTTTGTGCTTTGAGCGGCTCCTGTTAGTCCAGTATTAGATTCCGATGCACTAGTACAGGTTTACTGTATCCCTTGGACCTTCATATTGACCATGAAAAACAGATATTGCATTGGGATCAATACAAATGTCACAATGATGACTTAAGTACAAGAAGAGTAATTCTTCTACCAGTTTGTGATTTGAGCGGCTCCGGGGAGACCAGTATTCAATTCCGATGCACCAGTGAAGGATAACTGTTCCCCTTGGACCACCACATTGACCATGAAACACAGAAATCGAATCCGGATTGAATACAAAGGGAACAATGAGGACTTAAGTACGAGAAGAGTGAATCTTCTAAGAGTTTGCGCTTTAAGCGGCTCTCAGGAGACCTGTATTAGATTCCGATGCACCAGCGCAAGTTTACTGTATCCCTTGGACCTTCACATTGACCATGAAACACAGAAATTGCATCGGGAGTGAATACATAATGGACAATGCCGACTGAAGTACACGATAAGTGAATCTTTTAAGAGTTTGAGCTTTGAGCGGCTCCTGGGTGTCCAGTATTAGATTCCGATGCACCTGTGCAGGTTTACTGTATCCCTTGGAGCTTCACATTGACCATGAAACACAGAAATTGTATCGGGATTGATTACAAAATGGACTGCCGACTTAAGTGCAAGAAGAGTTAATCATCAAAGTGTTTGTGCTTTGAGCGGCTCCTGGGAGACCAGTATTAGATTCCGATGCACCTGCACAGGTTTTTTGTATCCCTTCGACCTCCACATTGCCCATGAAACGCAGAAATCGAATCGGGATTGAATTCTTAAGGGACACGCCGACTGAAGTACAAGAAGAGTGAATCTTCTAAGAGTTTGAGCTTTGAGCGGCTCCTGGGTGTCCAGTATTTGATTCCGATGCACCTGTGCAGGTCTACTGTATCCCTTGGACCTTCATATTGACCATGAAACACAGAAATTGCATCGGGATTGAATACAAAAGAGACAATAACCACATAAGTACAAGAAGAGTGAATCTTCTAAGGGTTTGTGCTTTGAGCGGCTCCTGGGAGACCGGTTTTAGATTCCGATGCACCTGTGCAGGTTGCTGTATCCCTTGGACCTTCAATTTGACCATGAAACACAGAAATTGCATCGGGATTGAATATTGAACGCACAATGCCAACTTAAGTGCAAGAAGACTCAATTTTCTAAGAGTTTGTGCTTTGAGCGGATCCTTGGAGACCAGTTTTAGATTCCGATGCACCAGTGCAGGTTTACCGTATCCCTTGGACCTTCACATTGGCCATGAAACACAGAAATTGCGTCAGGATGGAATACATAAGGGACAATGCCAACCGAAGTACAAGAAGAGTGAATTTTGTAAGAGTTTGTGCTTTGAGCGGCTCCAGGAAGACCAGTATTAGATTCCGATGCACCAGCGCAATTTCACTGTATCCCTTCGACCTTCACATTCACCATGAAACACAGAAATTGCATCGGGATTGAATACAAAAGTGACAATAACCACATAAGTACCAGAAGAGCGAATCTTCTAAGTGTTTGTGTTTGAGCGGCTCCAGGGAGATCAGTATTAGTTTCCGATGCTCCAGTGCAGGTTTGCTGTATCCGTTGGACCTTCCATTTCACCATGAAACACAGAATTTTCATCGGAATTGATTACAAAATACACAATGCCAACTTAAGTACAAGAAGAGTGAATTTTCTAAGAATTTGTGCTTTGAGCGACTCATTGGAGACCACTGTTCGATTCCGATGCACCAGTGCAGGTTCACTGCATCTTTTGGACCTTCATATTGACCATGAAACACAGAAATTGCATCGGGATGGAATACATAAGGGACAATGCCGACTGAAGTACAAGAAGAGTGATTCTTCTAAGAGTTTGAGCTTTGAGCGGCTCCTGGGTGTCCAGTATTAGATTCCGACGCACCTGTGCAGGTTTACTGTATCCCTTCGACCTTCACATTGACCATGAAACACAGAAATTGCTCGGGATTGAATACAAGATGGACAATGCCGCCTTAAGTACAAGAACAGTGAAACTTCGAAAGGCTTGTGCTTTGAGCGGCTCCTGGGAGACCAGTATTGGATTCCGATGCACCAGTGCAGGTTTACTGTATCTGTTGGACCTTCACTTTGACCATGAAACGTAGAAATTGCATCGGGATTGAATACAAAATGCACGATGCCGACTTAAGTGCATGAAGAGTGAATCTTCTAAGAGTTTGTGCCTTGAGCGGCTCCTGGGAGACCAGCATTAGTTGCCGATGCACCAGTGCAGGTTTACTGTATCCCTTGGACCTCCACATTGACCATGAAACATAGAAATCGAATCGGGATTGAATACAAAGGGAACAATGCAGACTTAAGTACAAGAAGAGTGAATCTTCTTTGAGTTTGTGCTTTTAGCGGCTCCTGGGAGACCAGTGTTAGATTCCGACGCACCAGTGCTGGTTTACTGTATCCCTTTAACCTTCACTTTGACCAAGAAACACAGAAATCGCATCGGGATTGAACACAAAGGGGACAATGCCGACTTAAGTACAAGAAGAGTGAATCTTCTAAGTGTTTGTGATTTGAGCGGCTCCTGGGAGACCAGTATTAGATTCCGACGCACCAGCGCACGTTCACTGTATCCCTTCGACCTTCACATTGACCATGAAACACAGAAATTGCATCGAGATTGAATACAAACGGGACAATTCCGAATTAAGTACCAGAAGAGCGAATCTTCTAAGTGTTTGAGCTTTAAGCGGCTCCTGGGTGTCCAGTATTAGATTCAGATGCACCTGTGCAAGTTTGCTGTATCCCTTGGACCTTCACATTGACCATGAAACACAGAAATTGCTCGGGATTGAATATAAGATGGACAATGCCGACTTAAGTACAAGAACAGTGAATCTTCGAATTGCTTGTGCTTTGAGCGGCTACTGGGTGACCAGTATTCGATTCCGATGCACCAGTGCAGGTTTACTGTATCCGTTGGACCTTCACATTAACCATGAAACACAGAAATTGCATCGATATTGGAAACAAACGGGAATATGCCGACTTCAGTACAAGGAGAGTGATATTTCTAAGAGGTTGTGGGTTGAGCAGCTCCAGGGAGACCAGTATTAGATTCCGATGATCCAGTGCTGGTGTACTGTATCCCTTGGACTTTCAAATTGCCCATGAAACTCAGAAATTGCACCGGGATTGAACACAAAAGGGACAATGCCGACCTAAGTACCATAAGAGTGAGTCCTCTAAGAATTTGTCTTTTCAGCGGCTCCTGGGAGAACAGTATTAGATTCCGATTACCAGTGCAGGTTTACTGTATCCCTTCGGCCTTCACATTGACCATGAAACACAGAAATTGCATCGGGATTGAATACAAAAGGGACATTGCCGGCTTAAGTACAAAAAGAGGTGATCTCCTAAGGGTTTGTGCTTTGAGCGGCTCCTGGGAGGCCAGTATTACATTTCGATGCACCAGTGCAGGTTTACTGTAGCCATTGGACCTTCCCATTGACCATGAAACACAGAAATTGCATCGGGATTGAATACAAAATACACAATGCCAACTTAAGTACAAGAAGAGTGTATTTTCTAAGAGTTTGTGTTTTGAGCGGCTCCTCGGAGACCAGTGTTCGATTTCGATGCACCAGTGAAGGTTTACTGTATCCCTTGGACCATCACATTGACCTTGAAACACAGAAATTGCATCGGGATGGAATACATAAGGGACAATGCCGACTGAAGTACCAGAAGAGTGAATCTTCTAAGTGTTTGAGCTTTGAGCGGCTCCTGGGTGTCCAGTATTGGATTCCGATTCACCTGTGCAGATTTACAGTATATCTTGGACCCTCTCATTGACCATGAAACACAGAAATAGCTCGGGATTGAATACAAGAGGGACAATGCCGACTTAAGTACAAGAAGAGTGAATCTTCGGAGGGTTTGTGCTTTGAGCGGGTTCTGGGAGGCCAGTATTAGATTCCGATGCACCAGTGCTGGTTTACTGTAGCCATTGGACCTTCACATTGACCATGAAACACAGAAATTGCTCATGATTGAATACAAGATGGACAATGCCGACTTAAGTACAACAACAGTGAATCTTCTAAGGCCTTGTGCTTTGAGCGGCCCGTGGGTGACCAGTACTAGATTCCGATGCACCAGTGCAGGTTTACTGTATCCCTTCGACCTTCACATTGACCATGAAACACAGAAATTGCATCAGGATTAAATACAAAAGGGACAATACCGACTTAAGTACAAAAAAAGTTAATCTTCTAAGAATTTGTGCTTTGAGCGGCTCCTGGGAAACCAGTATTAGATTTCAATGCACCAGTGCTGGTTTACTGTAGCCATTGGACCTTCACATTGACCATGAAACACAGAAATTGCATCGGGATTGAATACAAAATACACAATGCCAAAATAAGTACAAGAAGAGTGAATTCTCTAAGAGTTTGTGCTTTGAGCGTCTCCTCGGAGGCCAGTGTTTGAATCCGATGCACCAGCGCAGGTTTACTGTATCCCTTGGACCTTCACATTGACCATGAAACACAGAAATTGCATCGAGATTGAATACATACGGGAGAATGCCGACTTAAGTACTAGAACAGCGAATCTTCTAGGAGTTTGTGTTTTAGCGGCTCCTGGTGATCAGTATTACATTCCGATGCACCAGTGCAGGTTTACTGTATGCCTTGGACCTCCAATTTGACAATGAAACACAGAATTTTCATCGGGATTGATTACAAAATACACAATGCCAACTTAGGTACAAGAAGAGTGAATTTTCTAAGAATTTGTGCTTTGAGCGACTCCTTGGAGACCACTGTTCCATTCCGATGCATCAGTGCAGGTTTACTGTATCCCATGCACCTTCACATTAACCATGAAACACAGAAATTGCATCGATATTGAAAACAAACGGGAATATGCCGACTTAAGTACAAGGAGTGTGATATTTCTAAGAGGTTGTTGGTTGAGCAGCTCCAGGGAGACCAGTATTAGATTCCGATGATCCAGTGCAGGTTTACCGTATCCCTTGGACCTTCACACACAGAAACACAGAAATTGCATCAGGATGGAATACATAAGGGACAATGCCGACTCAAGTACAAGAAGAGTGAATTTTGTACGAGTATGTGCTTTGAGCGGCTCCAGGGAGACCAGTATTAAAATCCGATTCACCAGTGCAGGATAACTGTATCCCTTTGACCTTCACATTGACCAAGACACACAGAAATCGCATTGGGATTGAATACAAAATGGAAAATGCCGACTTAATAACAAGAAGTGTGAGTCTCCTAAGAGTTTGTGCGTTGAGCGGCACATGGGAGACCAGTATAAGATTCCGATGCACCAGTGCAGGTTTACTGTATCCCTTGGACTTTCACATTGACCATGAAACACAGAAATTGCATGGGGACCAATACAAAAGAACCAATGCCGACTTAAGTACAAGAAGAGTGAATCATCTACAAGTTTGTGTTTGAGCGGTTCCTGGGAAACCGGTATTAGATTCCGATGCACTAGTGCAAGTTTACTGTATCTTTTGGACCTTCACATTGACCATGAAACACAGAAATTGCTTCGGGATAGAATACAAGAGGGACAATGCCGATTTAAGTCCCAGAAGAGCGAATCTTCTAAGAGTTTGTGCTTTGAGCGGCTCCAGGAAGACCAGTATTAGATTCCGATGCACCAGTGCAGGTTTACAGTATCCCTTCGACCTTCACATTGACCATGAATCACAGAAATTGCATCGAGATTGAATACAAACGGAACACTACCGACTTAAGTACAAGACGAGTGAATTTTCTAAGAGTTTATGGGTTGAGCAGCTCCTGGGAGACCAGTATTAGAATCCGATGCACTAGTGCAGGTTTACTGAATCCCTTGGACCTTCAATTTGACCATGAAACACAGAAATTGCATCGGAATTGAATACAAAATACACTATGCCAACTTAAGTACAAGAAAAGTGAATTTTCTAAGAGTTTGTGCTTTGAGCGGCTCCTCAGAGACCTGTGTTCGATTCCGATGCACCAGTGCAGGTTTACTGTATCCCTTGGACCTTCCCATTGACCATGAAACACTGAAATTGCATCGGGATTGAATATAAAAGGCACAATGCCAAACTAAGTACAAGAAGAGTGAATCTTATAGAGTTTCTGGTTTGAGCGGCTCCTGGGAGACCAGTATTACATTCCGATGCACCAGTGCAGGTTTACTGTATCCCTTGGACCTTCCCATTGACCATGAAACTCAGAAATTGCATCGGGATTGAATACAAGACGGACAATGCTGACTTAAGTACAAGAAGATTGAATCTTTCAAGAGTTCGAGCATTGAGCGGCTCCTGGGAGTCCAGTATTAGATTCCGATGCACCTGTGCAGGTTTACTGTATCCCTTGGACCTTCACATTGACCATGAAACACAGAAATTGCTCGGGATTGAATACAAGACGGACAATGCTGACTTAAGTACAAGAAGAGTAAATCTTCGACGGGTTTGTGCTTTGAGCGGTTCCTGGTAGACCACTTTAAGATTCCGATGCACCAGTGTAGGTTTACTGTATCCCTTGGACCTTCCCATTGACCATGAAAATCAGAAATTGCATCGGGATTGAATACAAGAGGGACTGCCGACTTTAGTACAAGAGGAGTGAATCTTCTAAGAGTTTGTGCTTTGAGCGGCTCCAGGGAGACCAGTATTAGATTCCGATGCACCAGTACAGGTTTACTGTATCCCTTGGACCTTCTCATTGACAATGAAACACAGAAATTGCATGGGGACCAATACGAAAGATACAATGTCGACTTAAGTACAAGAAGAGTGAATCTTCCCTGAGTTAGTGTTTTGAGCGGCTCCTGGGAGACCAGTATTAAATTCTGATGCACCAGTGCAGGTTTACTGTAGCCATTGTATCTTCACATTGACCATGAAACACAGAAATTTCATCAGGATTGAATACAAAATGGAGAATGCCGACATAAGTACAAGATGAGAGAATTTTTTAAGAATCTGTGGTTTGAGCTGCTCCTGGGAGACCAGTATTAGATTCCGATGAACCAGTGCAGGTTTATTGTATCTCTTGGACATTCACAATGACCATGAAACACAGAAATCGCATCGGGATTGAATACTAAAGGCACAATGCCGACTTGAGTGCAAGAAGAGTGAATCTTCTAAGGTTTTGTGCTTTGAGCGGCTCCAGGGAGACCAGTATTAGATTTCGATGCACCAGTGCAGGTTTACTGTATCCCTTGGACCATCACATTGACGATGAAACACAGAAAATTCATCGGGATTAAATACAAAATGGAGAATGCCGACATAAGTACAAGATGAGAGAATTTTCTAAGAGTATGTGCTTTGAGCGGCTCCAGGGAGACCAGTATTAAATTCCGATTCACCAGTGCAGGATAACTGTATCCCTTTGACCTCCACATCGTCCAAGACACACAGAAATCGCATCGGGATTGAATACAAAACGGAAAATGCCGACTTATTAACAGGAAGTGTGAGTCTCCTAAGAGTTTGTGCGTTGAGCGGCACATGGGAGACCAGTATAAGATTCCGATGCACCAGTGCAGGTTTACTGTATCCCTTGGACCTTCAATTTGACCATGAAACAAAGAATTTTCGTCGGGATTGATTTCAAAACACACAATGCCAACTTAAGTACAAGAAGAGTGAATTTTCTACGAATTTGTGCTTTGAGCGACTCCTTGGAGACCACTGTTCGATTCGGATGCACCAGTGCAGGTTTACTGTATCCCTTGGACCTTCACAATGACCATGAAACACAGAAATTGCATCGGGATGGAATACATAAGGGACAATGCCCACTGAAGTACTTGAAGAGCGAATCTTCTAAGAGTTTGAGATTTGAGCAGCTCCTGGGAGTCCAGTATTAGATTCCGATGATCCTGTGCAGGTTTACTGTATCCCTTGGACCTTCACATTGACCATGAAACACAGAAATTGCTCATGATTGAATACAAGATGGACAATGCCGACTTAAGTACAACAACAGTGAATCTTCTAAGGCCTTGTGCTTTGAGCGGCCCGTGGGTGACCAGTACTAGATTCCGATGCACCAGTGCAGGTTTACTGTATCCCTTCGACCTTCACATTGACCATGAAACACAGAAATTGCATCAGGATTAAATACAAAAGGGACAATACTGACTTAAGTACAAAAAAAGTTAATCTTCTAAGAATTTATGCTTTGAGCGGCTCCTGGGAGACCAGTATTAGATTTCAATGCACCAGTGCTGGTTTACTGTAGCCATTGGACCTTCACATTGACCATGAACCACAGAAATTGCATCGAGATTGAATACATACGGGACAATGTCGACTTAAGTACTAGAACAGCGAATCTTCTAGGAGTTTGTGTTTTAGAGGCTCCTGGTGATCAGTATTACATTCCGATGCAACAGTGCAGGTTTACTGTATGCCTTGGACCTCCAATTTGACAATGAAACACAGAATTTTCATTGGGATTGATTACAAAATACACAATGCCAACTTAGGTACAAGAAGAGTGAATTTTCTAAGAATTTGTGCTTTGAGCGACTCCTTGGAGACCACTGTTCGATTCCGATGCATCAGTGCAGGTTTACTGTATCCCTTGCACCTTCACATTAACCATGAAACACAGAAATTGCATCGATATTGAAAACAAACGGGAATATGCCGACTTAAGTACAAGGAGTGTGATATTTCTAAGAGGTTGTTGGTTGAGCAGCTCCAGGGAGACCAGTATTAGATTCCGATGATCCAGTGCTGGTTTACTGTATCCCTTGGACTTTCACATTGCCCATGAAACTCAGAAATTGCGCCGGGATTGAATACAAAAGTACAATGCCGACCTAAGTACCAGAGGAGCGAGTCTACTAAGGTTTTGTGCTTTCAGCGGCTCCTGGGAGAGCAGTATTATATTCCGATGCACCAGTGCAGGTTTACTGTATCCCTTGGACCTTTACATTGACCATGAAACACAGAAATTGCATCGGGATTGAATATAAAATGCACAATGCCAACTTAAGTGCAAGAAGAGTGAATTTTCTTAGGGTTTGTGCTCTCAGCGGCTCCTCGGAGACGAGTATTAGATTCCGATGCACCAGTGCAGGTTTACCGTATCCCTTGGACCTTCACACACAGAAACACAGAAATTGCATCAGGATGGAATACATAAGGGACAATGCCGACTCAAGTACAAGAAGAGTGAATTTTGTAAGAGTATGTGCTTTGAGCGGCTCCAGGGAGACCAGTATTAAAATCCGATTCACCAGTGCAGGATAACTGTATCCCTTTGACCTTCACATTGACCAAGACACACAGAAATCGCATTGGGATTGAATACAAAATGGAAAATGCCCACTTAATAACAGGAAGTGTGAGTCTCCTAAGAGTTTGTGCGTTGAGCGGCACATGGGAGACCAGTATAAGATTCCGATGCACCAGTGCAGGTTTACTGTATCCCTTGGACTTTCACATTGACCATGACACACAGAAATTGCATGGGGACCAATACAAAAGAACCAATGCCGACTTAAGTACAAGAAGAGTGAATCATCTACAAGTTTGTGTTTGAGCGGTTCCTGGGAAACCGGTATTAGATTCCGATGCACTAGTGCAAGTTTACTGTATCTTTTGGACCTTCACATTGACCATGAAACACAGAAATTGCTTCGGGATAGAATACAAGAGGGACAATGCCGATTTAAGTACCAGAAGAGCGAATCTTCTAAGAGTTTGTGCTTTGAGCGGCTCCAGGAAGACCAGTATTAGATTCCGATGCACCAGTGCAGGTTTACAGTATCCCTTCGACCTTCACATTGACCATGAATCACAGAAATTGCATCGAGATTGAATACAAACGGAACACTGCCGACTTAAGTACAAGACGAGTGAATTTTCTAAGAGTTTATGGGTTGAGCAGCTCCTGGGAGATCAGTATTAGAATCCGATGCACTAGTGCAGGTTTACTGAATCCCTTGGACCTTCAATTTGACCATGAAACACAGAAATTGCATCGGAATTGAATACAAAATACACTATGCCAACTTAAGTACAAGAAGAGTGAATTTTCTAAGAGTTTGTGCTTTGAGCGGCTCCTCAGAGACCTGTGTTCGATTCCGATGCACCAGTGCAGGTTTACTGTATCCCTTGGACCTTCCCATTGACCATGAAACACTGAAATTGCATCGGGATTGAATATAAAAGGCACAATGCCAAACTAAGTACAAGAAGAGTGAATCTTATAGAGTTTCTGGTTTGAGCGGCTAATGGGAGACCAGTATTACATTCCGATGCACCAGTGCAGGTTTACTGTATCCCTTGGACCTTCCCATTGACCATGAAACTCAGAAATTGCATCGGGATTGAATACAAGACGGACAATGCTGACTTAAGTACAAGAGGAATGAATCTTTCAAGAGTTTGAGCATTGAGCGGCTCCTGGGAGTCCAGTATTAGATTCCGATGCACCTGTGCAGGTTTACTGTATCCCTTGGACCTTCACATTGACCATGAAACACAGAAATTGCTCGGGATTGAATACAAGACGGACAATGCTGACTTAAGTACAAGAAGAGTAAATCTTCGACGGGTTTGTGCTTTGAGCGGTTCCTGGTAGACCACTTTAAGATTCCGATGCACCAGTGTAGGTTTACTGTATCCCTTGGACCTTCCCATTGACCATGAAAATCAGAAATTGCATCGGGATTGAATACAAGAGGGACTGCCGACTTTAGTACAAGTGGAGTGAATCTTCTAAGAGTTTGTGCTTTGAGCGGCTCCTGGGAGACCAGTATTAGATTCCGATGCACCAGTACAGGTTTACTGTATCCCTTGGACCTTCTCATTGACAATGAAACACAGAAATTTCATGGGGACCAATACGAAAGATACAATGTCGACTTAAGTACAAGAAGAGTGAAGCTTCCCTGAGTTAGTATTTTGAGCGGCTCCTGGGAGACCAGTATTAAATTCTGATGCACCAGTGCAGGTTTACTGTAGCCATTGTATCTTCACATTGACCATGAAACACAGAAATTTCATCGGGATTGAATACAAAATGGAGAATGCCGACATAAGTACAAGATGAGAGAATTTTTTAAGAGTCTGCGGTTTGAGCTGCTCCTGGGAGACCAGTATTAGATTCCGATGAACCAGTGCAGGTTTATTGTATCTCTTGGACATTCACAATGACCATGAAACACAGAAATCGCATCGGGATTGAATACTAAAGGCACAATGCCGACTTGAGTGCAAGAAGAGTGAATCTTCTAAGGTTTTGTGCTTTGAGCGGCTCCAGGGAGACCAGTATTAGTTTTCGATGCACCAGTGCAGGTTTACTGTATCCCTTGGACCATCACATTGACGATGAAACACAGAAAATTCATCGGGATTAAATACAAAATGGAGAATGCCGACATAAGTACAAGACGAGAGAATTTTCTAAGAGTATGTGCTTTGAGCGGCTCCAGGGAGACCAGTATTAAATTCCGATTCACCAGTGCAGGATAACTGTATCCCTTTGACCTCCACATCGACCAAGACACACAGAAATCGCATCAGGATTGAATACAAACGGAAAATGCCGACTTATTAACAGGAAGTGTGAGTCTCCTAAGAGTTTGTGCGTTGAGCGGCACATGGGAGACCAGTATAAGATTCCGATGCACCAGTGCAGGTTTACTGTATCCCTTGGACCTTCACATTGACCATGAAACACAGAAATTGCATGGGGACCAATACAAAAGATACAATGCCTACCTAAGTACAAGAAGAGTGAATCATCTACAAGTTTGTGTTTGACCGGTTCCTGGGAAACCGGTATTAGATTCCGATGCACTAGTGCAGGTTTACTGTATCTTTTGGACCTTCACATTGACCATGTAACACAGAAATTGCTTCGGGATAGAATACAAGAGGGACAATGCCGATTTAAGTACCAGAAGAGCGAATCTACTAAGAGTTTGTGCTTTGAGCGGCTCCAGGAAGACCAGTATTAGATTCCGATGCACCAGTGCAGGTTTAGAGTATCCCTTGGACCTTCAATTTGACCATGAAACACAGAAATTGCATCGGAATTGAATACAAAATACACTATGCCAACTTAAGTACAAGAAGAGTGAATTTTCTAAGAGTTTGTGCTTTGAGCGGCTCCTCAGAGACCTGTGTTCGATTCCGATGCACCAGTGCAGGTTTACTGTATCCCTTGGACCTTCACATTCACCATGAAACACAGAAATTGCATCATGATATATTACATAAGGGACAATACCGTCTGAAGTACAAGAAGAGTGAATCTTTCAGGATGTTTGAGACTTGAGCGGCTCCTGGGTGTCCAGTATTAGATTCCGATGCACCTGTGCAGGTTTACTGTATCCCTTGGACTTTCACGTTGACCATGAAACACAGTAATTGCTCGGGATTGAATTCAAGAGGGACAATGCCGACGTAAGTACAAGAAGAGTGAATCTTCGACGGGGTTGTGCTTTGAGCGGCTCCTGGGAGACCAGTATTAGATTCCGATGCCCCAGTGGAGGTTTACTGTATCCCTTGGACCTTCACATTGACCATGAAACACAGAAATTGTATCGGGATTGTATATAAAAGGCACAATGCCAAACTAAGTACAAGAAGAGTGAATCTTCTAATAGTTTGTGATATGAGCGGCTCCTCGGAGACCAGTATTAAATTCCAATGCACCAGTGCAGGTTTACTGTATCCCTTGGACCGCCACATTCGCCATGAAATTCAGAAATCGAATCGGGATAGAACACAAAGGGAACAATGCCGTCTTAAGTACAAGAATAGTGAATCTTCTAAGAGTTTGTGCTTTGGGCGGCTCCTGGGAGACCAGTATTAGATTCCAATGCACCAGTGCAGGTTTACTGTATCCCTCGGACCTTCACATTGACCATGAAACACAGAAATTGCATCGGGATTGAATACAAGAGGGACTGCCGACATAAGTACAAAAAGAGTTAATCATCTAAGAGATTGTGTTTAGAGTGGCCCCTGGGAGACCAGTATTAGATTCCGATACACCAGTGCAGGTTTACTGCATTCCTTGGCCCAACACATTGACCATGAAATGGAGAAATTGCATTGGGATTAAATACAAAATGCACAATGCCGATTTATGTACCAGAATAGCGAATCTTCTAAGAGTTTGTGCTTTGAGCGGCTCCAGGAAGACCTGTATCAGATTCTGATGCAGCAGTGCATTTTTACTGTATCCCTTCGACCTTCACATTGACCATGAATCACAGATATTGCATCGAGATTGAATACAAACGGGCAATGCCGACTTAAGTACAAGACGAGTGAATTTTCTAAGAGTTTATGGGTTGAGCAGCTCCTGGGAGACCAGTATTCGATTCCGATGCACTAGTGCAGGTTTTCTGAATACCTTGGACCTTCAATTTGACCATGAAACACAGAAATTGCATTGGAATTGAATACAAAATACACTATGCCAACTAAAGTACAAGAAGAGTGAATTTTCTAACAGTTTACGTTTTGAGCGGCTCCTCAGAGACCTGTGTTCGATTCCGATGCACCAGCGCAGGTTTACTGTATCCCTTGGACCTTCACATTCACCATGAATTACAGATATTGCATCATGATTTAATACATAAGGGACAATACCGTCTGAAGTACAAGAAGAGTGAATCTATCAGGATGTTTGAGCTTTGAGCGGCTCCTGGGTGTCCAGTATTAGATTCCGATGCACCTGTGCAGGAGTTACTGTATCCCTTGGACTTTCACGTTGACCATGAAACACAGTAATTGCTCGCGATTGAATTCAAGAGGGACAATGCCGACGTAAGTACAAGTAGAGTAAATTTTCTAAGCGTTTGTGGGTTGAGCAGCTCCTGGGAGACCAGTATTAGATTCCGATGCACCAGTGCAGGTTTACTGAATCCCTTGGACCTTCAATTTGACCATAAGACACAGAAATTCCATCGGGATATAATACAAATTACACAATGCCCACTTAAGTACAAAAAAAGTGAATTTTCTAAGAGTTTGTGCTTTGAGCGGCTCCTCGTAGACCTGTGTTCGATTCTGATGCACCAGTGCAGGTTTACTGTATCCCTGGGACCTTCACATTGACCAGGAAACACAGTAATTGCATCGGGATGGAATACATAAGGGACAATGCCGACTGAAGTACAAGAAGAGTGAATCTTTCAAGAGTTTGAGCATTAAGCGGCTCCTGGGTCTCAGTATTAGATTCCGATGCACCTGTGCAGGTTTACTGTATCCCTTGGACCTTCACATTGATCATGAAACACAGAAATTGCTCGGGATTGAATACAAGACGGACAATGCTGACTTAAGTACAAGAAGAGTGAATCTTCGACGGGTTTGTGCTTTGAGCGGTTCCTGGGTGACCAGTTTAAGATTCCGATGCACCAGTGCAGGTTTACTGTATCCCTTGGACCTTCCCATTGACCATGAAACTCAGAAATTGCATCGGGATTGAATACAAAAGGGACTGCCGACTTTAGTACAAGAAGAGTTAATCTTCTATGAGTTTGTGTTTTGAGCGGCTCCTGGGAGACCTGAATTAGGTTCCGATGCACCAGTGCAGGTTTACTGTATCCCTTCGACCTTCACATTGACCAGGAAACACAGAAATTGCATCGGGATGAAATACATAAGGGACAATGCCGACTGAAGCACAAGAAGAGTGAATCTTTCAAGAGTTTGAGCATTGAGCGGCTCCTGGGAGTCCAGTATTAGATTCCGATGCACCTGTGCAGGTTCACTGTATCCCTTGGACCTTCACTTTGACCATGAAACACAGAAATTGCTCGGGATTGAATACAAGACGGACAATGCTGACTTAAGTACAAGAAGAGTGAATCTTCGATGGGTTTGTGCTTTGAGCGGCTCCTGGGAGACCAGTATTAGATTCCGATGCACCAGTCCAGGTTTACTGTATCCCTTGGACCTTCACATTGACAATGAAACACAGAAATTGCATGGGGACCAATACGAAAGATACAATGTCGACTTAAGTACAAGAAAAGTGAATCTTCTGAGAGTTTGTGCTTTTAGCGGCTCCTGGGAGACCAGTAATAGACTCCGATGCACCAGTGCGGGTTTACAGTATCCCTTGGACCTTCACATTGGCCATGAAACACAGAAATTGCATCGGGATTGAATACAAAATGGACAATGCCGACATAAGTACAAGATGAGAGAATTTTTTAAAAGTTTGTGGATTGAGCTGCTCCTGCGAGACCAGTATCAGATTCCAATGAACCAGTGCAGGTTTATTGTATCCCTTGGACTTTCTCATTGACCATCAAACACAGAAATCGCATCGTGATTGAATACTAAAGGCACAATGCCGACTTGAGTACAAGAGTAATGAATCTTCTAAGGGATTGTGTTTTGAGCGGCTCCTGGGGGACAAGTATTAGATTCCGATGCACCAGTGCAGGTTTACTGTATCCCTTGGACCTGCATGTTGACCATGAAACACAGAAATTTCATCGGGATTGAATACAAAATGGAGAATGCTGACATTAGTACAAGATGAGGGAATTTTCGAAGGGTTTGTGCTTTTAGCGTCTCCTGGGAGACCAGTATTAGATTCCGATGCACCAGTGCAGGTTTACTGTATCCCTTGGACCTTCACATTGACCATGAAACACAGAAATTGCTCGGGATTGAATACAAAAGGGACTGCCGTCTAAAGTACAAGAAGAGGTAATCATCTAAGAGATTGTGCTTTGAGCGCCTACTCGCAGACCAGTATTACATTCCGAAGCCCCAGTGCAGGTTTACTGTATCCCTTGGACCTTCACATTGACCACGAAACACAGATATTGCATTGGGATGAATACAATAGGGACTGCCAACTTAAGTACAAGAAGAGTGAATTTTCTAAGGGTTTGTGGGTTGAGCAGCTCCTGGGAGACCAGTATTACATTCCGGTGCACCAGTGCAGGTTTACTGAATCCCTTGGACCTTTAATTTGACCATGAGACACAGAAATTCCATCGAATATAATACAAATTACACAATGCCCACTTAAGTACAAAAAAAGTGAATTTTCTAAGAGTTTGTACTTTGAGCGGCTCCTCGTAGACCTGTGTTCGATTCCAATGCACCAGTGCAGGTTTACTGTATCCCTTGGACCTTTACATTGACCAGGAAACACATTAATTGCAACGGGATGGAATACATGAGAGACAATGCCGACTGAAGTACAAGAAGAGTGAATCTTTCAAGAGTTTGAGCATTAAGCGGCTCCTGGGTGTCAGTATTAGATTCCGATGCACCTGTGCAGGTTTACTGTATCCCTTGGACCTTCAATTTGACCATGAAACACAGAGATTGCATCGGGATGAATACAATAGGGACTGCCGACTTAAGTACAAGAAGAGTGAATTTTCCAAGGGTTTGTGGGTCGAGCGGCTCCTGGGAGACCAGTATTAGATTCCGGTGCACCAGTGCAGGTTTACTGAATCCCTTGGACCTTTAATTTGACCATGAGACACAGAAATTCCATCGGGATATAATACAAATTACACAATGCCCACTTAAGTACAAAAAAAGTGAATTTTCTAAGAGTTTGTACTTTGAGCGGCTCCTCGTAGACCTGTGTTCGATTCCGATGCACCAGTGCAGGTTTACTGTATCCCTTCGACCTTCACATTGACAAGGAAACACAGAAATTGCATCGGGATGGAATACATAAGGGACAATGCCGACTGAAGTACAAGAAGAGTGAATCTTTCAAGAGTTTGAGCATTGAGCGGCTCCTGGGAGTCCAGTATTAGATTCCGATGCACCTGTGCATGTTTACTGTATCCCTTGGACCTTCACATTGACCATGAAACACAGAAATTGCTCGGGATTGAATACAAGACGGACAATGCTGACTTAAGTACAAAAAGAGTGAATCTTCGACGTGTTTGTGTTTTGAGCGGTTCCTGGTAGACCACTTTCAGATTCCGATGCACCAGTGCAGGTTTACTGTATCCCTTGGACCTTCCCATTGACCATGAAAATCAGAATTTGCATCGGGATTGATAACAAGAGGGTCTGCCGACTTTAGTACAAGTGGAGTGAATTTTCTAAGAGTTTGTGCTTTGAGCGGCTCCTGGGAGACCAGTATTAGATTCCGATGCACCAGTACAGGTTTACTGTATCCCTTGGACCTTCACATTGACAATGAAACACAGAAATTGCCTGGGGACCAATACGAAAGATACAATGTCCACTTGAATACAAGAAGAGTGAATCTTCCCTGAGTTAGTGTTTTGAGCGGCTCCTGGGAGACCAGTATTAAATTCTGATGCACCAGTGCAGGTTTACTCTAGCCATTGTGTCTTCATATTGATCATGAAACACAGAAATTGCATTGGGATTGAATACGAAAGGGACAATGGCGATGTAAGTACAAGAAAAGTGAATCTTCTAAGAGTTTGTGCTTTTAGCGACTCCTGGGAGACCAGTAATAGACTCCGATGCACCAGTGCAGGTTTACAGTATCCCTTGGACCTTCAGATTGACCATGAAACACAGAAATTGCATCGGGATTCAATAAACAAATGGACAATGCCGACATAAGTACAAGATGAGTGAATTTTTTTATGTTTGTATATTGAGCTGCTCCTTCGAGACCAGTATCAGATTCCGATGAACCAGTGCAGGTTTATTGCATCCCTTGGACTTTCCCATTGACCATGAAACACAGAAATCGCATCGTGATTGAATACTAAAGGCACAATGCCGACTTGAGTACAAGAGTAGTGAATCTTCTAAGGGATTGTGTTTTGAGCGGCTCCTGGGGGACAAGTATTAGATTCCGATGCACCAGTGCAGGTTTGCTGTATCCCATGGACCTGCACATTCACCATGAAACACAGAAATTTCATCGGGATTGAATACAAAATGGAGAATGCTGACATTAGTACAAGTTGAGGGAATTTTCAAAGGGTTTGTGGTTTGAGCTGCTCCTAAGAGACCAGTATTACATTCCGATGAACCAGTGCAGGTTTATTGTATCACTTGGACCTTCACATTGACCATGAAACACAGATATCGCATTGGGATTGAATAAAAACGCACAATGCCGGCTTGAGTACAAGAAGAGAGAATGTTCTAAAAGTTTGTGCTTTGAGCGGCACCTGGGAGACCAGTATTAGATTCCGATCCACCAGTACAGGTTCACTGTACCCCTTAGATCTTCTTATTGACCATGAAACACAGAAATTGCGTGGGGACCAATACAATAGATACAATGTCGACTTAAGTACAAGAAGAGTGAATCTTAAAAGAGTTTGTGCTTTGAGCGGCTCCTGGGAGACCAGTATTGGATTCCGATGCACCAGTGCAGGTTTACTGTATCCCTTGGACCTTCGAATTGACCATGAAACACGGAAATTGCATCGGTATTCAATACAAAAGGGACTGCCGTCTTATGTACAAGAAGAGGTAATCATCTAAGAGATTGTGCTTTGAGCGCCTCCTCGCAGACCAGTATTAGATTCTGATGCACCAGTGCAGGTTTACTGTATCCCTTCGACCTTCACATTGACCATGAAACACATAATTTGCATCCGGATTAAATACAAAAGGGATAATGCCGACTTATGTACAAGAAGAGTGAATCTTCTAAGAGTTTAAGCTTTGAGCGGCTCCTGGGTGTCCAGTATTAGCTTCCGATGCACCTGTGCTGGTTTACTGTATCCCTTGGACCTTCACATTGACCATGAAACACAGAAATTGCATCGGGAGTGAATACAAAAGTGTCAATAACGACATACGTACAAGAAGAGTGAATTTTCTAAGGGTTTGTGCTTTGAGCGGCTCCTGGAAGACCAGTATTAGATTCCGATGTACCAGTGCAGGTTTACTGTATCCCCTGGACCTTCAATTTGACCATGAAACACAGAAATTGTATCGGGATTGAATAAAAATTATACAATGCCAACTTAAGTACAGGAAGAGTGAATTTTCTAAGTGTTTGTGCTTTGAGCGGCTCCTCAGAGGCCAGTGTTCGATCCCGATGCACCAGTGCAGGTTTACTGTATCCCTTGGACCTTCACATTAACCATGAAACACAGAAATTGCATCGGGATGGAATACATAAGGGACAATGCCGACTGAAGTACAGGAAGAGTGTATCATTCAAGAGTTTGAGCTTTGAGCGGCTCCTGGGTGTCCAGTAACAGATTCCGATGCACCTGCGCAGGTTTACTGTATCCCTTGGACCTTAACATTGACCATGAAACACAGAAATAGCTCGGGATTGAATACAAGAGGGACAATGACGACTTAAGTAGAAGAAGAGTGAATCTTCGACGGGTTTGTGTTTGAGTGGCTCCTGGGAGACCAGTATTAGATTTCGATGCACCAGTGCAGTTTTACCGTATCCCTTGGATCTTCACATTGACCATGAAACTCAGAAATTGCATTGGGATTGAAGACAAATGGGACTGCCGACTAAAGTACAAGAAGAGTTAATCTTTCAAGAGTTTGTGCTTTGAGCGGCTCCTGGGAGATTACTATTAGATTCCGATGAACCACTACAGGTTTAATGTATCCCTTCGACCTTCACATTGACCATGAAACACAGATATTGCATCGGGATTGAATACAAAAGGGAAAATGCCGACTAAAGTACAAGAAGAGTTAATCTTCTAAGGGTTTGTGCTTTGAGCGGCTCCTTGGAGACCAGTATTAGATTCTGATGCACCAGTGCAGGTTTACTGTATCCCTTGGACCATCACATTGACGATGAAACACAGAAAATTCATCGGGATTAAATACAAAATGGAGAATGACGACATAAGTACAAGATGAGAGAATTTTCTAAGAGTCTGTGGCTTGAGCTGCTCCTGGGAGACCAGTGTTAGATTCCGATGAACCAGTGCAGGTTTATTGTATCTCTTGGACATTCACAATGACCATGAAACACAGAAATCGCATCGGGATTGAATACAAAAGGCACAATGCCGACTTGAGTACAAGAAGACCGAATCTTCTAAGGGTTTGTGCTTTGAGCGGCTCCTGGGAGACCAGTATTAGATTCCGCTGCACCATTACAGGTTTACTGTATCCCTTGGCCCTTCAATTTGACCATGATAAAAAGAAATCGCATCGGGATTGGATACTAAACTCACAATGCCAACATAAGTACAAGGTGAGTGAATCTTCGAAGAGTTTGTGGTTTGAGCGTCTCGTGGAAGACCTGTATTAGATTCCGATGTACCAGTGCACGTTTACTGTATCTCTTTGACCTTCACATTGACAATGAAACACAGAAATTGCATCAGGATTGAATACAAAAGGGACAATGCCGACTTAAGTACAAGAAGTTGAATTTTCTAAGAGTTTGTGGTGGGCGGCTGCTGGGAGACCAGTATTAGATTCCGATACACCAGTGCAGGTTTACTGTATCCCTTGGACCATCACATTGACCTTGAAACACAGATATCGCATCGGGATTGAATACAAGAGGCACAATACCATCTTAAGTACAAGAAGAGTGAATCTTCTAAGAGTTTGTGGTTTGAGAGGCTCATGGGAGGCCAGTATTCGATTCCGATGAACCAGTGCAGGTTTTCTGTATCCCTTGGACATTCTCATTGACCATGCAACATAGAATTTGCTTCGGGGTTGATTAAAAATGCACAATACCGAGTTAAGTACAAGAAGTGTGAATCTTCTAAGAATTTGTGCTTTGAGCGGCTCCTGGGAGACCAGTATTAGATTCCGATGCACCAGTGCTGGTTGACTGTATCATTTGGAAGTTCACATTGTCCATGAAACATAGAAATTGCATCGGGATTGAATACAAAATGGACAATGCTGACATAAGTACAAGAGGAATGATTCTTCTAGGAGTTTGTGCTTTCAGCGGATCCTTGGAGACCAGTATTAGATTCCGATGCACCAAAGGAGGTTTACTGTATCCCTTGACCTTCACATTGTCCATGAAGCACAGAAATTGCATCGGGATTGAATACCAAATGCACAATGCCGACTTAAGTACAAGAAGAGTGATTCATCTAAGAGTTTGTGGTTTGAACGGCACCTGGGGGCAAATGTGCGATTCCGATGCACCAGTGCATTTTTACTGTATCCCTTGCCCTTCACATTGACCATGAAACACAGAAATTGCATCGGGATTGAATACAAAAGGCACAATGCCAAATTAAGTACAAGATGAGTGAATCATATAGAGTTTCTGGTTTGAGCGGCTCCTGGGAGACCAGTATTACATTCCGATGCACCAGTGTAGGTTTACTGTATCCCTTGGACATTCACATTGACCATGAAACGCAGATATTGCATGGGGACCAATACAAAAGATACAATGTCGACTTAAGTACAAGAAGAGTGAATCTTCTAATAGTTTGTGATTTGAGCGGCTCCTGGGAGACCTGTATTAAATTCCAATGCACCAGTGCAGGTTTGCTGTATCCCTTGGACCGCCACATTCACCATGAAATTCAGATATCGAATCAGGATAGAATACAAAGGGAACAATGCCGCCTTAAGTACAAGAATAGTGAATCTTCTAAGAGGTTGTGCTTTGAGCGGCCCCTGGGAGACCAGTATTACATTCCGATGCACCAGTGCAGGTTTACTGTACCCCTCGGACATTCACATTGACCATGAAACACAGAAATTGCATCGGGATTGAATACAAAAGGGACTGCCGACTTAAGTACAAGAAGAGTTAATCATCTAAGAGTTTGTTTTTTGAGTGGCCCCTGGGAGACCAGTATTAGATTCCGATGCACCAGTGCAGGTTTACTGTATCCCTTGGCCCCTCACATTGACCATGAAACGCAGAAATTGCATTGGGATTAAATACAACATGCACAATGCCGACTTAAGTACAAGAAGAGTGAATCTTTTAAGAGTTTGTGCTTTGAACTGCTCCTGGGAGACCAGTATTAGGTTCTGATGCACCAGTACAGGTTAACTGTATCCCGTGGTCCTTCACATTGGCCATGAAACACGGATATTGCGTCGAGATTGAATACAAAAGGGACAATGCCAACTTAAGTACAAGAAGAGTGAATCTCTTCAGAGTTTGTGTTTTGAGCGGCTCCTGGGAGACCTCTATTAGATTCCGATGCACCTGTGCTGGTTTACTGTATCCCTTGGACCTTCACATGGACCATCAAACACAGATATTGCATCGGGATTGAAAACAAAATTCACAATGCCCACTTAAGTATAAGAAGAGTGATTCTTGTAAGAGTTTGTGCTTTGAGCGGGTCCTGGGAGACCAGTATTAGATTCCGAAGCACCAGTGCAGGTTTACTGTATCCCTTGGACCTTCACATTGACCATGAAACACAGAAATTGCATCGGGGTTGAATACAAATGGGGGTGCCGACTTAAGTACAAGAAGAGTTAATCTTCTAAGTGTTTGTGCTTTGAGCGGCTCCTGGGAAACCAGTATTAGATTCCGATGCTCCAGTGCAGGTGTACCGTATCCCTTGGACCCTCCCATTGACCATGAAACGCAGAATTTGCATCGGGATTGAATACAAAATGCACAATGCCGACGTACGTACAAGAAGAGTAAATCTGCTAAGAGTTTGTGCTTTGAGCGGCTCATGGGAGACCAGTATTACATTCCGATGCACCAGTGATGGTTTACTGTATCCCTTCGACCTTCACATTGATCATGAAACACAGAAATTGCATCGGGATTAAATACAAATGGGACAAAGCCGACTTAAGTACAAGAAGGGGTAATCTTACAAGAGTTTGAGCTTTAAGTGGCTCCTGGGTGTCCAGCATTAAATTTCGATGCACCTGTGCAGATTTACTGTATCCCTTGGACCTTCACATTGACCATGAAACACAGAAATGTCATCGGGATTGAATACAAAAGGGACAATGCCGACTTAAGTACAAGAAGGGTGAATCTTCTAACAGTTTGTGCTTTGAGCGGCTCCTGGGAGACCAGTATTAGATTCCGATACACCAGTGCAGGTTTACTGTATCCCTTGGACTTTCACATTGACCATGAAATACAGAAATTGCATCTGGATTGAATACAAGAGGGTCAATGCCGACCTAAGTACAGTGAAGAGTTAATCATCTAAGTGTTTGTGCTTTGAGCGGCTCCTGGGAGACCGGTATTAGATTCCGATGCTCCAGTGCAATTTTACTGTATCCCTTAGCCCTTCACATTCACCATGAAACTACAGAAATTGCATCGGGATTGAATACAAATGGGACTGCCGAGTTAAGTACAAGGAGAGTTAATCATCTAAGAGTTCGTGTTTTGAGTGGCCCCTGAGAGACCAGTATTACATTCCGATGCTCCAGTGCAGGTTTACTGTATCCCTTGCACCTTCACATTGACCGCGAAACGCAGAAATTGCAACGGGATTGAATACAAAATGCACAATGCTGACTTACGTACAAGAAGAGTAAAACTTCTAAGAGTTTGAGCTTTGAGCGGCTCATGGGAGACCAGTATTAGATTCCGATGCACCAGTGCAGGTTTACTGTATCCCTTGGTCCTTCACATTGACCATGAAACACAGATATTGCATCGGGATTGAATTCAAAAAGAACAATGCCGACTTAAGTACAAGAATAGTGAATCACTTCAGAGTTTGTGCTGTGAGCGGCTCCTGGGATACCAGTATTAGATTCCGATACACCTGTGCAGGTTTACTGTATCCCTTGGACCTTCACAATGACCATGAATCACAGAAATTGCATCGGGATTGAATACAAAAGGCGCAATGCCATCTTAAGTACAAGAAGAGTGAATCTTATTCGTGATTGTGCTTTGAGCGGTTCCTGGGAGACCAGCATTAGATACCGATGCACCAGTGCAGGTTTACTCTATACCTTGGACCCTCAAATTGACCATTAAACACAGAAACCGCATCGGGATTGAATACAAAAGGACAATGCCGACTTAAGTAACAGAAGAGTGAATCTTCTAAGAGTTTGTGCTTTAAGCGTCTCCTGGGAGACCAGTATTAGATCCTGATGCACCAGTGCAAGTTTACTGTATCCCTTGGACCTTCTCATTGACCATGAAACACAGAAATTACATCGGGATTGACTACAGGGACTACCGACTTAAGTAGTAGAAGAGTTAATCATCTAAGAGTTTGTGCTTTGAGCGGCTCCTGAGAGACCAGTATTAGATTCCGATGCTCCAGTGCAGGTGTACTGTATCCGTTGGACCTTCACATTGACCATGAAACACAGAAATTGCAACGGGATTGAATTCAAAAGGGACTGCCGACTTAAGTACAAGAAGAGTTAATCATCTAAGAGGTTGTGCTTTGAGTGGCCCCTGGGAGACCAGTATTAGATTACGATGCTCCAGTGCAGATTTACTGTATCCCGTGGACGTTCACATTGACCATGAAACACAGAAATTGCAACGGGATTGAATTCAAAAGGGACTGCCGACTTAAGTACAAGAAGAGTTAATCATCTAAGAGGTTGTGCTTTGAGTGGCCCCTGGGAGACCAGTATTAGATTACGATGCTCCAGTGCAGATTTACTGTATCCCTTGGGCCTTCACATTGATAATGAAACACAGAAATTGCATTGGGATTGAATACAAAAGGGACTGCTGACTTACGTACAAGTAAAGTAATTCTTCTAAAAGTTTGTGCTTTGAGCGGCTCATGGGAGACCAGTATTAGATCCCGACGCACCAGTGAATGTTTACTGTATCCCTTGGAACTTCACATTGACCATGTAACACAGATATTGCATTGGGATTGAATACAAAAGGCACAATGCCGACGTAAGTACAAGAAGAGTGAATCTTCCCTGAGTTAGTATTTTGAGCGGCTCCTGGGAGACCAGTATTAAATTCTGATGCACCAGTGCAGGTTTACTGTAGCCATTGTATCTTCACATTGACCATGAAACACAGAAATTTCATCAGGATTGAATACAAAATGGAGAATGCCGACATAAGTACAAGATGAGAGAATTTTTTAAGAATCTGTGGTTTGAGCTGCTCCTGGGAGACCAGTATTAGATTCCGATGAACCAGTGGAGGTTTATTGTATCCCTTGGACCTTCGCATTGACCATGAAACACAGAAATCGCATCGGGATTGAATACAAAAGGCACAATGCCGACTTGAGTACAAGAAGACCGAATCTTCTATGGGTTTGTGCTTTGAGCGGCTCCTGGGAGACCAGTATTAGATTCCGATGCACCAGTACAGGTTTACTGAAACCCTTGGACATTCACATTGACCATGAAACACAGATATTGCATGGGGACCAATACAAAAGAAACAATGTCGACTTAAGTCTAGAAGAGTGAATCTTCTAATAGTTTGTGATTTGAGAGGCTCCTGGGAGACCAGTATTAAATTCCGATGCACCAGTGCAGGTTTACTGTATCCCTTGGATCTTCAATTTGACTATGACAAACAGAAATTGCATCGGGATTGGATACAAAACACACAATGCCAACTTCAGTACAAGATGAGTGAATCTTCGAAGAGTTTGTGCTTTGAGCATCTCGTGGGAGACCTGTATTAGATTCCGAAGCACCAGTGCACGAATACTGTATCCCTTTGACCTTCACATTGACAATGAAACACAGAAATTGCATCAGGATTGAATACAAAAGGGACAATGCCGACTTAAGTACAAGAAGTTGATTTTTCTAAGAGTTTGTGGTTTGCGCGGCTGCTGGGAGACCAGTATTAGATTCCGATGCACCAATGCAGGTTTTCTGTATCCCTTGGACCATCACATTGGCCATGAAACACAGAAATCGCATCGGGATTGAATACAAGAGGCACAATGCCGACGTAAGTACAAGAAGAGTGAATCTTCTAAGAGTTTGTGGTTTGAGCGGGACAAGGGAGGCCAGTATTCGATTCCGATGAACCAGAGCAGGTTTTCTGTATCCCTTGGACATTCTCATTGACCATGCAACATAGAGTTTGCTTCGGTATTGATTACAAAACGCACAATACCGACTTAAGTTCAAGAAGAGTGAATCTTCTAAGAATTTGTGCTATGAGTGGCTCCTGGGAGACCAGTATTAGATTCCGATGCACCAGGGCAGGTTTACTGTATCCCTTGGACCTTAACATTGACCATGAAACACAGATATTGCATGGGGACCAATACAAAAGATACAATGTCGACTTAAGTACAAGAAGAGTGAATATTCTAATAGTTTGTGATTTGAGCGGCTCCTGGGAGACCACTATTAAATTCCAATGCACCATTGCAGGTTTACTGTATCCCATGGACCGCCACATTCACCATGAAATTCAGAAATAGAATTGGGATTGAATACAAAGGGAACAATGCCGTCTTAAGTACAAGAATAGTGAATCTTCTAAGACTTTGTGCTTTGAGCGGCTCCTGGGAGACCAGTATTAGATTCTGATGCACCAGTGCAGGTTTACTGTAACCCTCAGACCTTCACATTGACCATGAAACACAGATATTGCATCGGGATTGAATACAAAAGGCACAATGCCGTCATAAGTACAAGAAGAGTTAATCTTCTAACAGTTTGTGCTTTGAGCGGCGCCTGGGAGACCAGTATTAGATTCCGATGCTCCAGTGCACGTTTACTGTATCCCTTGGACCTTCACATTGACAATGAAACACAGAAATTGCATCGGGATTGAATTCAAAAGGGACTGCTGACTTAAGTACAAGAAGAGTTAATCATTTAAGAGGTTGTGTTTTGAGTGGCCCCTGGGAGACCAGTATTAGATTCCGATGCTCCAGTGCAGATTTACTGTATCCCTCGGGCCTTCACATTGACAATGAATCACAGAAATTGCATTGGGATTGAATACAAAAGGGACTGCTGACTTAAGTACAAGAAGAGTTAATAATCTAAGAGTTTGTGCTTTGAGTGGCCCCTGAGAGACCAGTATTACATTCCGATGCTCCAGTGGAGGCTTACTGTATCCCTTGGACCTTCCCATTGACCATGAAACGAAGAAATTGCAATGGGATTGAATACAAAACGCACAATGCCGACTTACGTACAAGTAGAGTAATTCTTCTAAGAGTTTGTGCTTTGAGCGGCTCATGGGAGACCAGTATTAGATCCCGATGCACCAGTGCAGGTTAACTGTATCCCTTGGAACTTCACATTGACCATGTAACACAGATATTGCATTGGGATTGAATACAAAAGGCACAATGCCGACGTAAGTACAAGAAGAGTGAATCTTCTAAGAGTTTGTGCTTTGAGCGTCTCCTGGGAGACCAGTATTAGATTCCGATGCACCACTGCATGTCTACTGTATCCCTTGGACCTTCACATTGACCATGAAACACAGAAATCGCATCGGGATTGAATACAAAAGGCACAATGCCGACTTGAGTACAAGAATACCGAATCTTCTAAGGGTTTGTGATTTGAGCGGCTCCTGGGAGACCAGTTTTAGATTCCGATGCACCAGTACAGGTTTACTGTATCCCTTGGACATTCACATTGACCATGAAACACAGATATTGCATGGGGACCAATACAAAAGAAACAATGTCGACTTAAGTCTAGAAGAGTGAATCTTCCAATAGTTTGTGATTTGAGTGGCTCCTGGGAGACCAGTATTAAATTCCGATGCACCAGTGCAGGTTTACTGTATCCCTTGGACCTTCAATTTGACTATGATAAACAGAAATTTCATCGGGATCTGATACAAAACACACAATGCCAACTTAAGTACAAGATGAGTGAATCTTCGAAGAGTTTGTGCTTTGAACGCCTCGTGGGAGACCTGTATTAGATTCCGAAGCACCAGTGCACGATTACTGTATCCCTTTGACCTTCACATTGACAATGAAACACAGAAATTGCATCAGGATTGAATACAAAAGGGACAATGCCGACTTACGTACAAGCAGTTGAATTTTCTAAGAGTTTGTGGTTTGCGCGGCTGCTGGGAGACCAGTATTAGATTCCGATGCACCAATGCAGGTTTTCTGTATCCCTTGGACCATCACATTGGCCATGAAACACAGAAATCGCATCGGGATTGAATACAAGAGGCACAATGCCGACTTAAGTACAAGAAGAGTGAATCTTCTAAGAGTTTGTGGTTTGAGCTGGACAAGGGAGGCCAGTATTCGATTCCGATGAACCAGTGCAGGTTTTCTGTATCCCTTGGACTTTCTCATTGACCATGCAAAATACAGTTTGCTTCGGGATTGATTACAAAACGCACAATACCGACTTACGTTCAAGAAGAGTGAATCTTCTAAGAATTTGTGCTTTGAGCGGCTCCTAGGAGACCAGTATTAGATTCCGATGCACCAGTGCTGGTTGACTGTATGATTTGGACCTTCACATTGACCACGAAACACAGAAATTGCATCGGGATTGAATACAAAAGGGACAATGCTGACTTAAGTACAAGAAGAATGATTCTTCTAGGAGTTTGTGCTTTCAGCGGCTCCTGGGAGACCAGTATTAGATTCCGATGCACCAGTGCAGGTTTGCTGTATACCTTGGACCTTAACATTGAGCATGAAACACAGATATTGCACTGGGACCAATACAAAAGATACAATGTCGACTTAAGTACAAGAAGAGTGTATCTTCTAATAGTTTGTGATTTGAGCGGCTCCTGGGAGACCAGTATTGAATTCCAAAGCACCATTGCAAGTTTACTGTATCCCTCGGACCGCCACATTCACCATGAAATTCAGAAATCGAATCGGGATTGAATACAAAGGGAACAAAGCCGTCTGAAGTACAAGAATAGTGAATCTTCTAAGACTTTGTGCTTTGAGCGGCTCCTGGAAGACCAGTATTAGATTCTGATGCACCAGTGCAGGTTTACTGTAACCCTCGGACCTTCACATTGACCATGAAACACAGATATTGCATCGGGATTGAATACAAAAGGCACAATGCCGTCATAAGTACAAGAAGAGTTAATCTTCAAACAGTTTGTGATTTGAGCGGCGCGTGGGAGACCAGTATTAGATTCCGATGCTCCAGCGCACGTTTACTGTATCCCTTGGAACTTCACATTGACCATGAAACACAGATATTGCATCGGGATTGAATACAAAAGGGACTGCCGACGTAAGTACAAGAACAGTTAATCATCTAAGAGTTTGTATTTTGAGTGGCCCCTGGGAGACCAGTATTGGATTCCGATGCACCAGTGCAGGTTTACTGCATACCGTGGCCCTTCACATTGACCATGAATCGCAGAAATTGCATCGGCATTAAATACAAAATGCACAATGCCGACTTAAGTACAAGAAAAATGAATCTTCTCAGAGTTTGTGCTTTGAGCGGCTCCTGGGAGGCCACTATTAGAATCCGATGCTCCAGTGCAGGTGTACTGTATCCTTTCGACCTTCACATTGACCATGAAACGCAGAAATTGCATCGGGATTGAATACAAAATGCACAATGCCGACTTATGTACAAGAAGAGTAAATCTTGTAAGAGTTTGTGCTTTGAGCGGCTCATGGGAGACCAGTATTTGATTCCGATGCACCAGAGCAGGTTTACTGCATCCCCTCAACCTTCACATTGACCATAAAACACAGAAATTGCATCGGGATTGAATTCAAAAGGGACAATGCCAACTTAAGTACAACAAGAGTAAATCTTACAAGAGTTTAAGCTTTGAGCGGCTCCTGGGTGTCCAGTATTAGATCTCGATGCACCTGTGCAGGTTTACTGTATCCCTTGGACCTTCACATTGACCAGGAAACACAGAAATTGCATCGGGATTGAATACAAAAGGGACAATTGCTACATAAGTACAAGAAGAGTGAATCTTCTAAGGGTTTGTGCATTGAGCGGCTCCTGGGAGACCAGTATTACATTCCGATGTATCAGTGTATCGGTACTGTATCCCTTGGACCTTCACATTGACCATGAAACACAGAAATTGCATCGGGATTGAATACAAAATGCACAATGCCAACATAAGTGCAAAATGAGTGAATTTTCTAAAAGTTTGTGATTTGCGAGGCTCCTCAGAGACCAGTAATAGATTCCGATGCTCCAGTGCAGGTTTACCGTATCCCTTGGACCTTCACATTGACCATGAAACACCGAAATTGCTTCGGGAGGGAATACATAAGGGACAATGACGACTCAAGTAGAAGAAGGGTGAATTTTTAAGAGTTTGTGCTTTGGGCGGCTCCTGGGAGACCAGTATTAAATTCCGAAGCACCAGTGCAGGTGTACTGTATCCCTTGGACCTTCACAATGACCATGAAACACAGGAATTGTATCGGCATTAAATGCAAAAGGGACTACCGACTTAAGTACAAGAAGAGTTAATCATCTAAGAGTTTGTGCTCTGAGCGGCTCCTGAGAGACCAGTACTTGATTCCGATGCAACAGTGCAGGTTTACTCTATCCCTTGGACCTTCACATTGACCATGAAACACAGAAACTTCGTCGGGATTGCATACAAATTGGACAATGCCGACATAAGTACAAGATGAGAGAATTTTCTAAGAGTTTGTGGTTTGAGCTGCTCCTGGGAGACCAGTATTAGATTCCGATGAACCAGTGTAGGTTTATTGTATCCCTTGGACCTTCACATTGACCAAGAATACACGGAAATCGCATCGGGATTGAATACAAAATGCACAATGCCGACTTGGGTACAAGAAGAGTGAATCTTCTAGGAATTTGTGCTTTCAGCGGCTCCTGGGAGACCAGTCTTAGATTCCGATGCACCAGTACAGGTTTACTGTATCCCTTGGACATTCACATTGACCATGAAACACACAAATTGCATTCGGACCAATACAAAAGATACAATGTCGACTTAAGTACAAGAAGACTGAATCTTCTAATAGTTTGTGCTTTGAGTGGCTCCTGGGAGACCAGTATAAGATTCCGATGCACCAGTACTGGTAAACTGTATCCCTTGGCCCTTCACATTGACCATGAAACACAGAAATTGCATCAGGATTAGAACATAAGGCACAGTGCCGTTTTAAGTACAAGAAGAGTGAATCTTCTAAGAGTTTCTGCTCTGAGCGGCCCCTGGAAGACCAGTATTAGATTCCGTTGCACCAGTGCAGGTTTCCTCTATCCCTTGGACCTTCACATTGACCATGAAACACAGAAACTGCATTGGGGGATGAATACAAAAGGGACAATGCCGACCTAAGTACAATAAGAGTTTTTTTCTAAGAGTTTGTGGTTTGAGCGGCTCGTGTTGGGCCAGTGATAGATTCCACAGCACCAGTGCAGGTTTACTGTATCCCTTGGACCTTCACATTGACCATGAAACACAGAAATTGCATCGGGATTGAATACAAAAGGGACAATGCCGACTTAAGTACAAGATGGGTGATTCTTATAAGAAATTGTGCTTTGAGCGGCTCCTGGGAGACGAGTATAAAATTCCGATGCACAAGTACTAGTTAACTGTAGTCCTTGGACCTCCACATTGACCATGAAACACAGAAAATGCATCAGGATTGAATACAAAAGAGACAATGCCGACTTAAGCACAAGAAGCCTGAATCTTCTAACAGTTTGTGCTTTGAGCGGCTCCTGTGGGACCTGTATTAGGTTCCGAAGCACCGGTGAGGTTTTACCGTATCCCTTGGTCCTTCACATTGACGATGAAACACAGATATTGCATCGGGATTGAATACAAAAGGGACAATGCCGACGTAAGTTCAAGAAGAGTGAATCACTTCAGAGTTTGTGCTTTGAGCGGCCCCTGGGATACCAGTATTAGATTCCGATGCACCAGTGCAGGTTTACTGCATCCCTTGGCCCTCAACATTGACCATGTAACACAGAAATTGCATCGGGATTGAATACAAAATGCACAATGCCGATAAGTTCAAGAAGAGTGAATCTTGTAATAGTTTGTGATTTGGGCGGCTCCTGGGAGACTAGTATTAAATTCCAATGCACCAGTGAACTTTTACTGTATCCCTTGGACCGCCACATTCACCATGAAATTCAGAATTCGAATCAGGAATGAATACAAGGGGAACAATGCCGTCTTAAGTACTAGAAGAGTGAATCCTCTAAGAGTTTGTGATTTCCGCGGCTCCTGGGAGACCAGTATTAGATTCCGATGCACCAGTGCAGGTTTACTGTATCCCTCAGACCTTCACAATGACCATCAAACTCAGATATTGCATCGGGGTAGAATACAAAAGGCACAATTCCGCCTTAAGTACAAGAGGAGTTAATCTTCTAACAGTTTGTGCTTTCAGCGGCGCCTGGGAGACCAGTATCAGATTCCGATGCTCCAGTGTAGGTTTACTGTATCCCTTGGACCTTCACATAGACCATGAAACACAGAATTTGCATCGGGATTAAATACAATAGGCACAATGCCGTCTTTAGTACAAGAAGAGTGAATCTTCTAAGATATTGTGCTTTGAGCGGCTCCTAGGAGACCTGTATTAGATTCCGATGCACCTGTGCTGATTTGTTGTATCCCTTGGACCCTCACATGGACCATCAAACACAGATATTGCATCGGGATTGAAAACAAAATGCACAATGCCCACTTAAGTATAAGAAGAGTGAATCTTGTAAGAGTTTGTGCTTTGAGCGGGTCCTGGGAGACCAGTATTAGATTCCGAAACACCAGTGCAGGTCTACTGTATCCCTTGAACCTTCACATTGACCATGAAACACAGAAATTGCATCGGGATTTAATACAAAAGGGACAATGCCGACTTGAGTACAAGAAAAGTTAATCATCTAAGAGTTTGTGCTTTGAGCGGCTCCTGGGAGACCAGTATTAGATTCCGATGCTCCAGTGCAGGTGTACCGTATCCCTTGGACCTTCACATTGACCATGAAACGCAGAAATTGCATCGGGATTGAATACAAAATGCACAATTCCGACTTACGTACAAGAAGAGTAAATCATCTAAGAGTTAGTGCTTTGAGCGGCTCATGGGAGACCAGTATTAGATTCCGATGCACCAGTGCAGGTTTACTGTATCCCTTCGACATTCACATTGACCATGAAACACAGAAATTGCATCGGGATTGAATTCAAATGGGACAATGCCGACTTAAGTACAGGATGAGAGAATTTTCCAAGCGTTTGTGGTTTGAGCTGCTCCTGGGAGACCAGTAGTAGATTCCGTTGAACCAGTGCAGGTTTATTGTATCCCTTGACCTTCACATTGACCATGAAACACAGAAATCACATCGGGATTGAATAAAAAATGAACAATGCCGACTTGAGTACAAGAAGAGTGAATCTTCTAAGAGTTGTGCTTTCAGCGGCTCATGGGAGACCAGTATTAGATTGGGATGCACCAGTACAGGTTTACTGTATCCCTTGGACCTTTACATTGCCCATGAAACACAGAAATTTCATCGGGATTGAATACAAAAGGGACAATGTCGACTTAAGTACAAGAAGAGTGAATCTTCTAGTAATTTGTGAATTGAGTGGCTCCTGGGAGACCAGTATTGAAGTCCGATGCACCAGTGCAGGTTTACTGTATCCCTTGGACATCCACATTGACCATGAAACACAGAAATCGAATCGGGATTGAATACAAAGGGAACAATGCTGACTTAAGTACAAGAAGAGTGAATCTTCTAAGAATTTGTGCCTTGAGCGTCTCCTGGGAGACCAGTATTAGATTCCGATGCACCAGTACAGGTTTACTGTATCCCTTGGACCTTCACATTGACAATGAAACACAGAAATTGCATCAGGATTGAATACAAAAGGGACAATGCCGACTTAAGTACAAGAAGGTGAATTTTCTAAGAGTTTGTGGTTTGGGCGGCTGCTGGGAGACCAGTATCAGATTCCATGCACCAGTGCAGGTTTACTGTATCCCATGGACCATCACATTGACCATGAAACACAGAAATCGCATCGGCATTGAATACAAGAGGCACAATGCCGATTTAAGAACAAGAGGAGTGAATCTTCTAAGAGTTTGTACTTTGAAGGGCTTCAGAAAGTCCTGAATTAGTTTCCGATTCACCAGCGATGGTTTACAATAACCCTTAGACCTTCACATTGAGCATGAAACAGAGATATTGCTTCGGGATTGAATACAAAAGGGACAATGTCGACCTAAGTACAAGAAGAGTGATTCATCTAAGAGTTTGTGCTTTGAACGGCACCTGGGGGCCAGTGTGAGATTCCGATGCCCCAGTGTAGGTTTGCTGTATTCCTTGGACCTTCACATTGACCATGAAACACAGAAATTGCATCGGGATTGAATACATACGGCACAATGCCAAATTAAGTACAAGAAGAGTGAATCTTCTAAGAGTTAGTGCTTTGAGTGGCTCCTGGGAGACAAGCATGAGATTCCTACGCACCAGTGTGGGTTTACTGTATCCCTTGGACCTTCACATTGACCATGAAACATAGAAATTACATCGGGATTGAATACAAAGGGACAAACCGAACTTAAGTACAAGAAGAGATAATCTTCTAACAGTTTGTGCTTTGAGCGGCTCCTGGGAGTCTAGTGTTAGATTCTGATGCACTAGTGCAGGATTACTGTATACCCTTGGACTTCCACATTGACCATGAAAGACAGATATCGCATCGGGATTGAATACAAAAGGCACAATGCCGACTTAAGTACCAGAAGAGCGAATCTTCTAAGATTTTGTGCTTTGAGCAACTCCTGGGGGAACAGTATTAGATTCCAATGCACCAGTGCAGGTTTACTGTATCCCTTGGACCTTCACATTGACCCGGAAACACAGAAATTGCATCGACATTGTATACAAAAAGGACATTTCCGACTAAAGTACAAGAACAGTGAGTTTTCTAAGAGATTGTGGTTTGAGCGGCACCTGCGAGACCAGTATTAGAATCCGATGCACCAGTGCAGGTTTACTGTATCCCTTGGACATTCACATTGACCATGAAACGCAGAAATCGCATCGGGATTGGATACAAACGGTACAATGCCGACTTAAGTACCAGAAGTGCGAATCTTCTAAGAATTTAAGCGGCTCCTGGGAGATCAGTATTAGATTCCGATGCACCTGTGCAGGTTTACTGTATCCCTTGGAACTTCACATTGACCATGAAACACAGAAATTGCATCGGGATTTAATACAAAAGGGACTGCCGACTTAAGTACAAGAAGAGTTATTCATCTAAGAGTTTGTACTTTGAGCGGCTCTTGGGAGACCAGTATTAGATTCCGATGCACCAGTGCAGGTTTACTGCATCCCTTGGCCCTCAACATTGACCATGTAACACAGAAATTGCATCGGGATTGAATACAAAATGCACAATGCCGATAAGTTCAAGAAGAGTGAATCTTGTAATAGTTTGTGATTTGGGCGGCTCCTGGGAGACTAGTATTAAATTCCAATGCACCAGTGAACTTTTACTGTATCCCTTGGACCGCCACATTCACCATGAAATTCAGAATTCGAATCAGGAATGAATACAAGGGGAACAATGCCGTCTTAAGTACTAGAAGAGTGAATCCTCTAAGAGTTTGTGATTTACGCGGCTCCTGGGAGACCAGTATTAGATTCCGATGCACCAGTGCAGGTTTACTGTATCCCTCAGACCTTCACAATGACCATCAAACTCAGATATTGCATCGGGATAGAATACAAAAGGCACAATTCCGCCTTAAGTACAAGAGGAGTTAATCTTCTAACAGTTTGTGCTTTCAGCGGCGCCTGGGAGACCAGTATCAGATTCCGATGCTCCAGTGTAGGTTTACTGTATCCCTTGGACCTTCACATAGACCATGAAACACAGAATTTGCATCGGGATTAAATACAATAGGCACAATGCCGTCTTTAGTACAAGAAGAGTGAATCTTCTAAGATATTGTGCTTTGAGCGGCTCCTAGGAGACCTGTATTAGATTCCGATGCACCTGTGCTGATTTGTTGTATCCCTTGGACCCTCACATGGACCATCAAACACAGATATTGCATCGGGATTGAAAACAAAATGCACAATGCCCACTTAAGTATAAGAAGAGTGAATCTTGTAAGAGTTTGTGCTTTGAGCGGGTCCTGGGAGACCAGTATTAGATTCCGAAACACCAGTGCAGGTCTACTGTATCCCTTGAACCTTCACATTGACCATGAAACACAGAAATTGCATCGGGATTGAATACAAAAGGGACAATGCCGACTTGAGTACAAGAAAAGTTAATCATCTAAGAGTTTGTGCTTTGAGCGGCTCCTGGGAGACCAGTATTAAATTCCGATGCTCCAGTGCAGGTGTACCGTATCCCTTGGACCTTCACATTGACCATGAAACGCAGAAATTGCATCGGGATTGAATACAAAATGCACAATGCCGACTTACGTACAAGAAGAGTAAATCATCTAAGAGTTAGTGCTTTGAGCGGCTCATGGGAGACCAGTATTAGATTCCGATGCACCAGTGCAGGTTTACTGTATCCCTTCGACATTCACATTGACCATGAAACACAGAAATTGCATCGGGATTGAATTCAAATGGGACAATGCCGACATAAGTACAGGATGAGAGAATTTTCCAAGCGTTTGTGGTTTGAGCTGCTCCTGTGAGACCAGTAGTAGATTCCGTTGAACCAGTGCAGGTTTATTGTATCCCTTGACCTTCACATTGACCATGAAACACAGAAATCACATCGGGATTGAATAAAAAATGAACAATGCAGACTTGAGTACAAGAAGAGTGAATCTTCTAAGAGTTGTGCTTTCAGCGGCTCATGGGAGACCAGTATTAGATTGGGATGCACCAGTACAGGTTTACTGCATCCCTTGGACCTTTACATTGCCCATGAAACACAGAAATTTCATCGGGATTGAATACAAAAGGGACAATGTCGACTTAAGTACAAGAAGAGTGAATCTTCTAGTAATTTGTGAAATGAGTGGCTCCTGGGAGACCAGTATTGAAGTCCGATGCACCAGTGCAGGTTTACTGTATCCCTTGGACATCCACATTGACCATGAAACACAGAAATCGAATCGGGATTGAATACAAAGGGAACAATGCTGACTTAAGTACAAGAAGAGTGAATCTTCTAAGAATTTGTGCCTTGAGCGTCTCCTGGGAGACCTGTATGAGATTCCGATGCACCAGTGCACGTTTACTGTATCCCTTTGACCTTCACATTGACCATGAAACACAGAAATTGCATCAGGATTGAATACAAAAGGGACAATGCCGACTTAAGTACAAGAAGGTGAATTTTCTAAGAGTTTGTGGTTTGGGCGGCTGCTGGGAGACCAGTATCAGATTCCATGCACCAGTGCAGGTTTACTGTATCCCATGGACCATCACATTGACCATGAAACACAGAAATCGCATCGGCATTGAATACAAGAGGCACAATGCCGACTTAAGAACAAGAGGAGTGAATCTTCTAAGAGTTTGTACTTTGAACGGCTTCAGAAAGTCCTGAATTAGTTTCCGATTCACCAGCGATGGTTTACTGTAACCCTTAGACCTTCACATTGAGCATGAAACAGAGATATTGCTTCGGGATTGAATACAAAAGGGACAATGTCGACCTAAGTACAAGAAGAGTGATTCATCTAAGAGTTTGTGCTTTGAACGGCACCTGGGGGCCAGGGTTAGATTCCGATGCCCCAGTGTAGGTTTGCTGTATTCCTTGGACCTTCACATTGACCCGGAAACACAGAAATTGCATCGACATTGTATACAAAAAGGACATTTCCGACTAAAGTACAAGAACAGTGAGTTTTCTAAGAGATTGTGGTTTGAGCGGCACCTGCGAGACCAGTATTAGAATCCGATGCACCAGTGCAGGTTTACTGTATCCCTTGGACATTCACATTGACCATGAAACGCAGAAATCGCATCGGGATTGGATACAAACGGTACAATGCCGACTTAAGTACCAGAAGTGCGAATCTTCTAAGAATTTAAGCGGCTCCTGGGAGATCAGTATTAGATTCCGATGCACCTGTGCAGGTTTACTGTATCCCTTTTGACCTTCACATTGACCATGAAACACAGATATTGCATGGGGATTGAATACAAAAGGGACAATGCCGACTTAAGTATAAGAAGAGTGAGTTTTCTAAGAGATTGTGGTTTGAGCGGCTCCTGCGAGACCAGTATTAGATTCCGATGCACCAGTGAAGGTTTACTGTATCCCTTGGACCTTCACATTGACCATGAAACACAGAAATGGCATTGGGATTGAATACTAAATGCACAATGCCGACTTAAGTACAAGAAGAGCGAATCTTCTAAGAGTTTGTGATTTGAGCGGCTCATGGGAGACCAGTATTAGATTCCGATGAACCAGTGCAGGTTTACTGTATCCCTTGGAACTTCTCAATGACCATGATACACAGAAATTGCATCGGCATTGAATACAAATGCACAATGCCAACTTAAGTACAAGAAGAGTGAGTCTTTTAAGAGTATGTGCTTTGAGCGGCTCCTGGGAGACCAGTATTAGATTCCAATTCACCAGTGCAGGTTTACTGTATCCCTTGGAGCTTCACATTGATCATGAAATACAGAATTGGCATCGGGATTGAATTCAAAAGGCACAATGACGACTTAAGTACAAGAAGAGTGATCGTCTAAGAGTTTGTGTTTTGAACGGCACCTGGGGGCCAGTATGCGATTCCGATGCACCAGTGCAGGTACACTGTATCCCTTGGACCTTCACATTGACCATGAAACACAGAAATTTCATCGGGATTTAATACAAAAGGCACAAAGCCAAATTAAGTACAAGAAGAGTGAATCTTAAAGAGTTTGTGGTATGAGCGGCTCCTGGGAGACCAGTATTAGATCCCGATGACCCAATGCGGGTTAACTGTATCCATGGGACCTTCACATGGACCATCAAACACAGAAATTGCATCGGGATTGAAAACAAAAACCACAATGCCGACTTAAGTACAAGAAAAGTGAATCTTCAAAGAGTTTGTGCTTTGAGCGGCCCCTGGGAGACCAGTATTAGATTCCAATGCACCAGTGCAGGTTTACTGTATCCCTTGGACATTCACATTGACCATAAAACACAGAAATTGCATTGGGATTGAATAGAAAAGGGACTACCAACTTAAGTACAGGAAGAGTTAATCATCTAAGAAATTGTTTTGAGCGGCTCCTTGGAGACCAGTATTGGATTCTGATGCTCCAGTGCAGGTGTACTGTATCCCTTGGACCTTCACATTGACCATGAAAGGCAGAAATTGGATCGGGATTGAATACCAAATGCACAATGCCGACTTACGTACAAGAAGAGTAAATCTTCTAAGAGTTTGTTATTTGAGCGGCTCCTGGAAGACCAGTATTAGATTCCGATTCACCAGTGCAGGTTTACTGTATCTCTTGGACCTTCACATTGACCATGAAACACAGAAATTGCATCGGGATAGAATACAAAATGCACAATGCCGACTTAATTACAAGAAGAGTGAATCTTCTAAGAGTTTCTGGTTTGAGAGGCTCCTGGGAGATGAGTAATATATTCCAATGCACCAGTGCAGGTTTACTGTATCCCTTGGACCTTCACATTGACCATGAAACACAGAAATCGCATCGGGATTGAATACTAAATGCACAATGCCGACTTAAGTACAAGAAGAGTGAATCTTCTAAGAGTTTGTGGTTTGAGCGGCTCATGGGAGACCAGTATTGGATTCCGATGAACCAGTGCAGGTTTACTGTATCCCTTGGAACTTCTCAATGACCATGAAACACAGAAATTGCATCGCGATTGAAATCAAATGCACAATGCCAACTTAAGTACAAGAAGAGTGAATCTTCTAAGAGTTTGTGCTTTGAGCGGCTCCTGGGAAACCAGTATTACATTCCCATTCACCAGTGCAGGTTGACTCTATCATTTGGACCTTCACATTGACCATGAAACACAGTAATTGCATCGGGATTAAATACAAAATGGACAATGCCAATTTAAGTACAAGAAGAATGAATCTTCTAGGAATTTGTGCTTTCAGCGGCTCCTGGGAGAATAGTTTTAGATTCCGATGCACCAGTGCAAGTTTACTGTATCCCTTGGATCTCCACATTGACCATGAAACACAGAAATTGCATCGGGATTGTGTACAAAAGGCACAATGCTAACTTAAGTACAAGGAGAGTGAATCTTCTAAGAGTTTGTGGTTTGAGCGGCTCCTGGTAGACCAGTATTAGATTCTGATGCACCAGTGCACGTTAAATGTATCCCTTTGACCGTAACATTGACCATGAAACACAGAAATTGCATCGGGATTGAATACAAAAGTAACAATGCCGACTTAAGTACAAGAAGAGTGAATTTTCTAAAAGTTTGTGGTTTGTGCGGCTCCTGGGAGACCAGTATTAGTTTCCGATGCACCAGTGCAGGTTTACTGTATCCCTTGGTCCTTCACATTGACCATGAAACATAGAAATTGCATCGGGATTGAATACAAAAGGCACAATGCCAATTAAGTAAAAGAAGAGTGAATCTTCTAAGCGTTTGTGGTTTGAGCGGCTCCTGGGAGACCAGTATTAGATTCTGATGCACCAGTGAACGTTAAATGTATGCCTTTGACCTTCTCATTGACCATGAAACACAGAAATCGCATCGGGATTGAATACTTAATGCACAATGCTGACTTACGTACAAGAAGATTGAATCTTCTAAGAGTTTGTGCTTTGAGCGGCTCCTGGGAGACCAGTATTAGATTCCGATGTACCAGCGCAGGTTCACTGTATCCCTTCGACCTTCACATTGAAGATGAAACACAGAAATTGCATCGAGATTGAATAGAAACGGGACAAAGCCGACTTAAGTACAAGAAGAGTGAATTTTCTAAGCGGTTGTGGGTTGAGCAGCTCCATGGAGACCAGTTTTGTATTCAGATGCACCAGTACTGGTTTACTGTATCTCTTGGACCTTTACATTGCCCATGAAACACAGAAATTTCATCGGGATTGAATACAAAAGGGACAATGCCGACTTAAGTACAAGAAGAGTGAATCTTCTAACTGTTTGTGTTTTGAGCGGCTCCTGGGAGACCAGTATTAGATTCCGATTCACCAGTGCAGGTTTACTGTATCCCCTGGACCTTCACATTGACCATGAAACACAGAAATTGCATCGGGATCGAATACAAGAGGGACAATGCCGACTTAAGTACAAGAAGAGTGAATCTTCTAAGAGTTAGTGCTTTGAGCCGCGCTTGGGAGACCAGTATCAAATTCCAATGCAGCAGTGCGGGTTTACTGTATCCCTTGGATCTCCACATTACCATGAAACACAAAAATTGCACCGGGAATGAATACAAAAGGGACTGCCGACTTAAGTACAAGAAGAGTTAATCATCTAAGAGTTTGTGTTCTGGGTGGCCCCTGGGAGACCAGTATTAGTTTCCGATGCACCAGTGCAGGTTTACTGCATCCCTTGGACCTTCACATTGACCATGAAACGCCGAAATTGCATCGGGATTGAATACAAAATGAACAATGCCGACTTAAGTACAAGAAGAGTGAATCTTCTAAGAGTTTCTGGTTTGAGAGGCTCCTGGGAGACGAGTAATATATTCCAATGCACCAGTGCAGGTTTACTGTATCCCTTGGACCTTCACATTGACCATGAAACACAGAAATCGCATCGGGATTGAATACTAAATGCACAGTGCCGACTTAAGTACAAGAAGAGTGAATCTTCTAAGAGTTTGTGGTTTGAGCGGCTCATGGGAGACCAGTATTGGATTCTGATGAACCAGTGCAGGTTTACTGTATCCCTTGGAACTTCTCAATGATCATGAAACACAGAAATTGCATCGCGATTGAAATCAAATGCACAATGCCAACTTAAGTACAAGAAGAGTTAATCTTCTAAGAGTTTGTGCTTTGAGCGGCTCCTGGGAAACCAGTATTACATTCCCATTCACCAGTGCAGGTTGACTCTATCATTTGGACCTTCACATTGACCATGAAATACAGATATTGCATCGGGATTGAATGCAAATAGGACAATGATGACTTAAGTACAAGAAGAGTGAATCCTCTAGGAGTTTGTGCTTTCAGCGGCTCCTGGGAGACCAGTATTGGATTCGGATGCACCAGCGCAGGTTTACTGTATCCCTTGGACCTTCTCATTGACCATGAATCACAGAAATCGCAACGGGATTGAATACAAAAGGCACAATGACGACTTAAGTACAAGAAGAGTGATCGTCTAAGAGTTTGTGCTTTGAGCGGCTCCTGGGAGGCCGGTACTACATTCCGATGCACCAGTGCAAGTTTACTGTATCCCTTGGATCTTCACATTGACCATGAAACACAGATATTGCATCGGGATTGTGTACAAAAGGCACAATGCCAACTTAAGTGCAAGGAGAGTGAATCTTCTAAGAGTTTGTGGTTTGAGCGGCTCCTGGGAGACCAGTATTAGATTCTGATGCACCAGTGCACGTTAAATGTATCCCTTTGACCTTCACATTGACCATGAAACGCAGAAATTGCATCGGGATTGAATACAAAAGGAACAATGCCGACTTAAGTACAAGAAGAGTGAATTTTCTAAGAGTTTGTGGTTTGTGCGGCTCCTGGGAGACCAGTATTAGTTTCCGATGCACCAGTGCAGGTTTACTGTATCCCTTGGTCCATCTCATTGACCATGAAACATAGAAATTGCATCGGGATTGAATACAAAAGGCACAATGCCAATTAAGTAAAAGAAGAGTGAATCTTCTAAGCGTTTGTGGTTTGAGCGGCTCCTGGGAGACCTGTATTAGATTCCGATGCACCAGTGAACGTTAAATGTATCCCTTTGACCTTCACATTGACCATGAAACATAGAAATCGCATCGGGATTGAATACTTAATGCACAATGCTGACTTACATACAAGAAGATTGAATCTTCTAAGAGTTTGTGCTTTCAGCGGCTCCTATGAGACCAGTATTAGATTCCGATGCACCAGTGCTGGTTTACTGTATTACTTGGACCTTCACATTGACCATGAAACACAGTAATTGCATCGGGATTGAATACAAATGAGACAATGTAGCCTTTAGTACAAGAAGAGTGAATCTTCTTACAGTTTGTGCTTTCAGTGGCTCCTGGGAGACCAGTATTGGATTCTGATGCACCAGTGCAGGTTTTCTGTATCCCTTGGACCTTCACATTGACTATGAAACACAGAAATTGCATTGGGATTGAATACAAAAGTGACAATGCTGACTTAAGTACAAGAAGAGTGAATCTTCTAAGAGTTTGTGGTTTGAGAGGCTCCTGGGAGCTAACTCGTTACAATACACCCAGGAAGTGGAGAGGAACCCGCACTGGACACCTCAAAAGGCTGAACATTGGGAATAATTGTAGATGTAGCTAAATGGAATATCTGAAGGGAAGTAACAGAATAATGTGTACTAGGATATGTCAAACCTGCCCAAGTCCTCTACAAAGGATACCAAGGGTCTAAATAATTTTTTGATAACATTTTGTATTTAAAAATATTTGTGTGTATAAATTGTTCATGTTGATGTAAATTTGACATTTTAAGAAATGGTCATGCTTAGGAACAATATAAGAAATAGGCGTTATGTAAAAGCCAGTGTGCTTTTGTTTGAAACGAAAATGGCTATGGAGAGTGGAAAAGGTTCGAAAGGCGAATTGGCGTGCTACCTTGAGCAAGTGCGGGAAGTAAGTCACACAGTCTGTAGGCAGTAGTGATTGAGGTAACTCCTTTGTGGAGCAGAAGCTTTGCCTGCAAATTTTCATAAAAATCCCTCGGTTGAAGACTGCAAACAGCTTGCAGCATAGCTGCGAGTTGTTGAGCTACTGTATGTAGAACTGAATGAAGCCAAGTAGAGAAATTGGGCCCATACAGCAAGAAACTTGCAGGCTGTAGTGTGTGTAGTTTAGCCGTCATAACTGTTCGCCACACCCAAGCCTACAGCCCACAGATAAGATTTTTTTCTATTTTTACCTTTGTAGGGCATGAACCATTAATTTAAACTGTGTTTTAATAATCATTCTTGAACTTTACGGAAACTGGTTCACCCTGTTATTTCATCTTAATCATACATCTGTATAGGGTTCCTTCCTGGTGTTTGATTAATCCGAGTGTCCTGTTTTACAGACTTATGAAGTTCCAAGTTAATATAAAGAGGCACCATTTAAATAGCTTTAGTGTAAATAATAAAAATGTTTTCTTAACTATTGCAAAGTGTTGTAGTTTGGTTACATAAAATTCAATCAGAGTGAAGCCAAGTTACTAAAACCTGTTAGATGGCTATACAGAATTAGTTCAAAGAATAACAGCTTTTGAAAGTTAATTCCACCAAGAAAGAGGTTTTCTTTAAGTGAAATGTTCAGTTAAAAAGTGTGTGCTTTAGTGTCTAAGTATTTAAGTTTCTTGATCATGGAAAGTGCTTTTCTAAAGGTTGTCCCCCCCACCCCGGCTAATTTTTTTTACCTTCCTCGAAGTTATCTACTGGGCCTTTTCTTTTTTAAAAACATAATGCATAAAGATGTAGCCCAAAATTGTTTAAGTGGGGTAATTTATTTGAAGAGCCAAACTAAACAGTAGCAAGAAAGTAGGCAAAATTCACATTTCTGCTTCTCCAATACTTCACTATTCCATTGCCAGGATAGGTTGGTGACCATTAAGTACATGTTTCATACCACTAAATGAACTTGGAAATGAGTTGTCCTAGCTTCAGTATATTATTATTCATACTGTGTTTCTATCTAGCCACTGGGTAAGATCTTAGGAAAAGAAGTGAATAGTCCAATTTACTTATCCATTAGATGCAACACACGGTAAATCCTGTAAGAAGGATAACTCTATTGATTATCTTTTCCTATAAACAGGACTATCCTTCCATAGTGTATTTTATTTGGAAACTAAATTAAATTTTAGTAAGAGGGTTATACGTGGCAACATAGAGACAGGGTTTCTGTTATTTATGTAAAAGCATGCTAATATCATAATGGTAGCGTTATAAGGTCCTATTAATGTGTGGTCATGACATTTGTTAAATGTCTCACCACATTCCTATTGAAACTATTTACTCTTCTTGTAAATAACACCTATGACAATTTTATACAAATGACCACTAAGACTTTGCTCGTCAACTTTCATTTAGGTAACAGCGATCTTTAGATGTATTTAAATCAGTACTGTTAAGAAATACTGACTAGCTTTATTTTCAAGAATCTCAAGTTTAAGTTATACATACTGTTATCCTCCAATAAGAATCATTGGCCGATTCTTCATCTTTGACAGGTTTAGCATGCCTGCAATGCAAAACATTATCTTTTGTATTAACAGATGAAATCCAACTTTTTAAATTTAATAAATGCTTATACAAACATAAAGTTTCTTCAAAAAATGTATTTCTGACAACTTCCTGTCACAGATAATTTTCACTGAATGTTGCAACCCAGTTATATTGCTGATGAGAAGCAAATGTTGATCTTTTCCCTCTCTTCCTTCACCATCTCCTGTTTTCAGAATGAGATTTTCACTCTGCAGCGGAAACGAGGTACTGGCAGAAGTAAAGCTGTGAGTACCGGACGTGAGTCGTGCTTTGGTAGAGCACTTGCCTGCGAAAGGCAAAGGTCCCGAGTTCGAGTCTCGGTCGGGCAAACAGTTTTAATCTGCCAGGAAGTTTCATCTCCTGTTTTGTTCACCTTGACATATTTCTACCAAAAAGACTACCCCAATGGATCCACTGCTTATATTTAACACACAGTAAATTCAGTTCAAATATTTCCTTAACACAGGATGTGCATTGACGAGCTTGAATTAATCAGAAAAATATAAACAGATACTAACCATTCCACAGCTCTTACAAAATACTTGCATTAAGTAATCATCAAAGCTACTTTTTGTACAGCAAGAGGACTAACAGTCAAAATGGTGCTACATGCTACAGGCAGTGCAATACAATTTATTTTACTCATTGCTACAGCAATAAATGTACTTATAAAAATATTCAGACTTAGACTATAATCAAATACAGAGAGAGAAAATATTCTAACTAAAGAGATATAGCAGCCATAGGCAGAAACAAATAAAAAAACTGATACTAATCTTAGCTTTGAGGACCAAAAGTTTCTTCATCTGGAAAATGTAAAAAGAGAAATGAGACTGTTCAAGAATTAAGGATGAAAATTCAGGATCTTGAGTCAAGGAAGATGGATGGTTAAATGAATGAAAAAACTAGACTGGACATGATGAAATTGAGTTGCGAAAGAGCAGCAGATGATGTAATTTTAAATGCTGAGAAATAAGATCTCTTCAAGAGGAGCCACCAAAAGGTCAAATAAGTGAAAAACAAGCTGAAAATACCGGTAAATGGGCTAAAATGGCGGCAAATAGATAAACGAAACAGAAAGATAGTGCTGAAGAACAGGCAACCAAACAACCACAACAACAACAACAATAATAATAACAGCACATTGTAGCAATATATAATAGCAGTCCCACAACATCTGGAGGAAGATTTTCCACTAACAGAACAATAAATTCATGAAGCCATCAAATCATTCCAACACTTCAAAGCAACAAATGAAGACTCCACTACAGAAAAATTATTGAAATAGTCAGAAGACACAAATGATCTACGACTGCTGTTTGAGAACATTTGGAAAGCTGAAGAGATTATGGAAAGCATTAATTCACAGCTATGAAAAAAAGGGGACACACAAAATGTCAACAATTGCAGAGATGCCTCACTTCTGCCAGTGGTATACAAAATATTATCAAAAATTCTCTGGACAGAGTTGTAGAAACTTTAGACAAATAACTGGGAGAATCTCAAGGAGCTCTAGAAAGGGAATACCCTGCACAGAACAGATGTTTATTAGAAAATCGATAATTCTCCACATACTGTTAATCACCAAACCTATAATAGTATCATGTATTGGTTTCAAGAAAACATTTGATTTGGTAGGCAGAGAAATTATAGGTAAAATCATCAAAGAATTTTGTGTTAAAGCAAACATAATCCTCAAAACACTAGCAAATAGGATGGCAGAAGCTAAATTTATGGGAGAAGTATCTCAACCATTTGAAATAAAAACTGATGTTAGACAAAGGGACAGTTTATCACCTTTACTGTACACTGCATTCTAGAAAAAATAGAAAGTATCTGGAATTTGGAGAAAAAAAAATCACAAAATTGAACCAATAATTTTAGGATGAAAAACAAATGGAATTAAGGTAAACTGCCTGGCTTCTGCAGATGATTCTGATATACTTTCAAAAAATCTGGCAGAAAGTTATTGAAAGAAATCTTTTGGAAGAAATAGCAAAGGGAGCTGGTCCCAAAATTTCAGCTGAAAAAACAACATTGATGACAATTTCAAACAATGCATCAACACTCTTAGAAAAACAAAAATGTAAAATAGCATTAGGAAGTAAATTTAAATATATTGGACAAACTGTACAACAAAATGGACTAGAAGAATTAACAGTAGATGCAAGAGTCAGAAAACTGGAGAGAGCAAATCGTTTGACAAAGGATATTTACAACAAGAAATGTACAACTAAAAAAACAAAACTAAGACACTATCCCACAGTGGTATGACCAGGATGTTTATATGGTTGAGGATGCCTAATGATGAACTATAAGCTGGACAGAACAGAGGTTCCTCAAAGGAGCATTATTAGAAAATAATGGTTGCAATACAAGCTACAGATGGCTGGAAAATGAGAAGTAATGAGGAGATCTACAAAAATTTTGAGAAAATATCAGAAGTAATGGCTAAAAGAAGATTAATCTTTTTTAGAGACCTCTACTGAATGAGTAGTTCTGGAAGAAGGAATCAATGATAGCATGGATTACAGAAATAAGAAAGAAACAACATCAAACAATCAGAAATAATAGAAAGAAACCTTTTTACAGATAAAATACTGAATTTAAAAGGATCATCACCTCTCCAAGATCAAAATTAATTTCATCCCTCTCAATAAGACCGTGAAAACCGGAAATAAAATTCATAAATATGATATTGCGAAGCTCAAAATCAATCAAAACATATTGGAACAATGCCACCAGTAACTGACAGTTGAATCCCATAAATGGGCAGACATTGACTCCATGATCCAACAAGCAGCTAATACTAAAATCCTGACAGCTAAAAAGAGGAATCATACATGGTGGAATGAGGTTTGTGGTGAGGTGGTGGGCCAAACAGCAAGTGCATGGAAAAAGTGGAACTCTACCAGGAGACCTGATGATTTTGATGTATTCCATGAAGTTCGAAAATATGCAGCCAGAACTCTACGAAGGGCTAAGCAGTTGCATGAGAAACAGCAGTTATAACAGATCGATCAGCGTTTCCAGATAAACAATGTCAGAGACTTCTATCAGACGTTCAAATCGAATTTGAAAGGATACCAAGCCCCTAGTTTTTGTTTTAGAGACGAAAATGGAAAGCTCAGTGTTGTGTACATAGTTCCGCATATTCAGCGCATACACAAATTTCCCACTAGAGTGAGCCCCGCTAAGCACAACAGCGCAGGCGCAGCACTCGTCCATCTCCGCACTACGAGATGGCGCTGCCACAGAGACGGACCAAATTCTGCTTCCGCCGATCCGCGTATTAATATGTAACACAGCCAATGAGATTGCTGCTAAGATAGAACACTTTCTCCTCGCGCATCACACTCGCGCAGTGATACATGAACGTGCGAGGTATTATAACGAGTGTAAAGACCTTCAACCAGTCAGTCTGCATTTGTCTGCACCAGTCTGCATTAGTCTGTACCAGTCTGCATAGTCTGTACCAGTCTGTACGAGTTCTACAATTGTCTGTACCAGTCCATAGTCAAGATTCAGTCTGCGCCTAATAAGATTACCATATTCCTGTACATTGCCATGAAGATAAATGTATAGACACTTTCGTCAAGTACCCGAGATATATGTGAGAATAAGATTAATGTATCAATACCAAAGGAACTTCAGATTGTCAATTGTAAATAGCATCCAGAACCAAGTTAAGTAATTTTTCTATTTGTTATTATTTTAATAAATGTATGTGAAAATTAATCAAGTTCTGTTTAAAGTTGGTCACCATCAATCTGCTACTCTAAGTGTGCAAGTGGCATTTCTATCGTCTGACCTAATGGCAGAAGATAAACATGCCATGATAAGACCACGAGACATATTGCTGACACTCGCTTACTTCGTTAGAGCAACAAGTCAAATAATCTGATGGTGTGTGCACTGAAGGTCTTACAGTACACACACCACACTCGGCCTGACCAACAAAAAAACTGCAAGATAATGTCTCGTTACTTTGAAAACCTACTTAATTGTGATGAACCGAAAGAAAGATTCCCTGTATGTGCCCCAATCCACAAACTACCCCTCATCTCCATCTAGTAAAGAGGAGACCAAAGAGATCATCAACAACTTTAAGAATAATAAGGCAGCTGGAGAGGATTCAATAGTGGTGGAACTACTGAAGCTGCCAAATAATGAAACTCTAGATATACTAGTCCAACTTTTTGAGGAGATCTGGAGAGCTAGGATGATACCAACTGAATGGCAGTCAGCTTTAATCCATCGTCTACACAAAAAAGGTGATAAATAGAATGTCAATAACTATAGGGGTACCTCTTTAGTATCTGTTCCATATAAGATTCTCTCGAAAGTGATACAGAATAGAATAGAAGATCATTGTAACCAACTGATTGGGGACTATCAAGCTGGTTTCCAAAAGGGTGATTCTTGCGCAGAACAGATCTTTAACCTGAAGAACATCATGAGGTACAAAAAAGAATTGGAAGAAATAACTATGTGGTCATGTTTGTTGATTTTCAGAAAGTATATGACTCCATCGACTGACATGCATTAATGAATATTTTGGAAAAGTTTGGGGTGGATAATACATCAAGAAAGCTGATCAAACAAACTCTTGCTAACACAGTGTCGAAAATTAAACTTATGGGTGAGGTATCTGAACCCTTTACAATCAGAACGGACATAAGACGAGGAGATGGACTATCCCTCTCCTTTTCAATTGTGTCTTGGAAAATGTCATTCGAGAGTGGAGAAAGTTATTAGCCCAAGAAGAAACAAATGAAGAGTGGTTCAGACTTGGTCCTAAGAACAAAGGGGTGTGCATTGACTGCTTAGATTTTGCGGCTGACCTGGCCATTTTTGCTAACAACATAGAGTCAGCAATCAACAAGATAAATAGGCTGTCAGAAATTGATGAAAAAAGTTAGACTCCAGATCTCTATTCAAAAGACAAAATATATGACGAACATCTGTGACGGACCTGAATGGAAGATAACCAACCTGGGAAAAAATCGGATGAGTTAAGAATTTCAGGTATCTCGGTGAAGTCATCCACCAGGAGAATGGATTAAAAGAAGAAGCAATTGTCGGGATGAGGAAGTTAGACCAAGCATACCAACTGACAAAGAATACTTATAACAAAAAGTCTATGAGTATATGGGCCAAGTTCCAACATTATAATACAGTTGTACAACCTGAGGGCTTATAAGCATCCAAAACTTTGACCACGAATAGACAAGGTCAAGCTGAGTGGCTGGAAAAGCGTGAGTGTAGGATATTAAGGAAAATCCTAAGGTAATAGATGGGTCGATGGACAATGACGAATGAGAGCAAATGAGGACACGTGCAGTGAGACAGAACCTATCACAGCATCCATTACAAAGAAATGATTGTTATTTTATGGTCATCTCATGAAAATGGACGGTGATTGACTAACAAAAAGAATACAGAGTTTCATCCTATCTAAGAAAACGAGGCCGAGATGGTTCAAAGAATGTGAAAAAGATCTTAAGCAGATTGGTATCTCAGAGAGAAATTCCTGAAAGGAACAAATTTAGAAGATTGGTGACCAACTACCAAGGTTTTAACATGGCATCAACATCCGAAAGACAGTGAGGACCATTATCTGAAGAGCATAAAAAGGCACTTCTTGCAGGGGCTCAGAAGATACCGGCAGGAAGTCAAAGCTGGAGCAAGAACAAGACCTGGACACTAGAGTGAAGTCGGTTGTTACCACGCAGTCCGTAGAGACTCACCTCAATAAAAAAAATAAGTAAATAAAAATAAAAGGCTTTCAATGCAGAAGAAATAGGGGATTGAGAACAACACGAATAGAATAAAGGGGGAAAAACATGAGGAGGAGATGGACGAGTACTGGAAAAACAGGAGACGACAAGGGAAGAAGAAGAAGTGAAGTTATTACATGATGAGAGATGGTGATTGGATTTGATTTGATTCAGTTTTCATTACATACACCGAAAAAATGAGATGATTCTCGAGGGTGTGGAACATGTCAGAATGTATAACACAAAACATTTTAATATAATGAATACTACCCTGATCATTTGTCATGAGATTGTCAAAATAGGTGAATACAATACAATAAACTGGAAAAGCTAATATTTACAGGATTAATACGCTGTCAGAATGAAACATTGTTATGCACTATTAATAAATTTATCATACACAAAATACCTAATTTTGACTGTTGCAACCAAGTGCTGTCAAAACTTAAATCTAACATATTTTTACTTAAGCTGGCCTAACAGTCTCTGTTAGGATATTCATCTATAGAGTAGAAGGCATTGCCTATCAAAAAGTCATTCAAACTCTGTTTAAACTGTGCTTTATCTGAAACCAAGTTTTTAATGGTTGCTGGTAATTTATTGAAAATGTGTGTTCCTGAATATTGGACCCCCTTTTGGACCAACATAAGTGATGTTAGGTCTTTATGTAGATTTTTCTTATTCCTAGTATTGATAATATGTATTGAGCTACTTGTTGGAAATATAGATATATAACTTGCAACAAATTTCATTAAGGAGTAAGTATACTGAGAAGCAATGGTTGGAATTCAAAGTTCCTCGAATAGGTTCTACACGATGTTCTTCAAAGACTGGTCCCAGATACTCCATTGCACCATTCACCGAACCTGATAACCCCGAGCCGTCAGTAACAAAAATTAAGTCTTGCTTAAGAGATTTACAACACTACATGCACTTGTTACCAAAGTCTCATTTACTTTTAGAGCTATCTGTTCCACTTCCTTTTTGGCCCCACTTCTCTCTGTCTTCACTATATCTGAAACAGTTCTTATTTTGTTGCCCGATACAATTATCATTTTCTCTTAATAAAGCTACTTCGATTTCTGGATTACTTGATTCAATATTTTGCAGTATTCTTTGTAATGCATTACAATTCTAATATCAGAAACATTCCTAGATAGTAGATACAGTCTCCTTTTTGCCCCACATGATATCTTTATTCCTTGTATAATCCATGGTTTATCTTTTGACTTCTGTGTGATCTGAGTTACCTTTAGGGGAAAACAATTTTCAAAAGAGGAGGTAACTTTATTAATAAATGCTTTGCATTTTCCATTTGAGTCAGGTAAACATCTCTCCAGTTCATGTCTTTGAGCAATTTCCTGAATTCCTCAATTTCTGGCTTATTTATTATCCTCCTGTACTCAGATTTAATATTTTTTTATCCTGACAAGTTTCAACATTTAACACAAGATGCTGCACGTCGTGATCAGATAGTCCATTTACTATTGGTTTTGTGATATGATGTTTTTCCCCTAGATTTGTTCATAAAGATATTATCAATAGCAGTCTCAGAGCATTTACATATCCTAGCTGCAAAGTTCACAATAGGAACTAAATTGAATGATAGTGTTAAAAACACCAGCAACCACTATTTCCCCTTCTTTTGTTTTTTACACAAGCTATTCCTTTCGCTTTGTGAAATGAAGCACTGCCTAGTTCCAAAACACAGGACTACTATGACAAGGTGAAATGTTCTCAGAGTGCTACATGTATGATAGTAAATGTAATCAGCACTATAGTTGTTTTCTGAGTAGTTATGCTGTGTGTGTTTCATTCAATCAGATGAAATGGAATAAAATCATCAATTTATTTATTTGGGCTCTTTATCACCAAGATACATTCAATGTTGGTTGAGGTTTATCTTTTGAATTCACTCCAGTGTAGATTGTCAAAATTTTATCAGTTGTCAATGTACTTGTAACACAGTTTCCGAATTTACTGCCATCCAGGAAAGTATCGCACTCAAATTATTCTCAGAGACTGAGAGATGGCTGAAACCGAGAGCAGAAAGCTCTGACATATTTAGTGATTAATGGAATATATATCAGAAAGGCAGGTTAGACACTGTAGGAGAGGGAGTGTCCATTGTCTCTATTGAGGTCAAAGCTGATTGTGACAGTGAAGTTATCTGGTTGCGTATAACAAGTCTAGGTGAAATCACGTTAATTAATGGATAATCAGCCACCCAGTTCTGCTATGACAGTTTTGGAGCCATTCACAGAAAGTCTACAGACAGTAGCACATAAATACCTAGATCATGCAATACTAGTTGGAGGTGAATTTAGCCTACTGAGTATAGATGGTAGCCTATGGCTTCATTGCAGGGGGTGCAGTCAATCTTGTGAAGCACTTTTGAATGTGGTTTTCGAAAATTGTCTTGAGCACCTAGTTTGCCATGCCACATGCAATGGAAATATCTTAGACCTTGTAGTTACAAACAGGCCAGATATCATCAATGACTTCAGCATAGAGATGGGGATTAATAATCATGATAACATAATAACAACTAAGGTTACAAAAATTAATAAATCAGTCAAGAAGGCTAGGAAAATGTTCATGCCAGAAAGAGCAGATAAGCAGATGTTAGCATCTTACTTAGACAGAACTGACATCACTTAGTTCCATTAAGATGGACGTAGAGAGATTATGGTCAAAGCTTAAACAGATCGTGAATTGCACTCTCAACAAGTCTGTACCTAGTAAACGAATTAAGGATGCAAAAGAGCCACTGCGGTTTAACAATGAAATTTGGAAAATACTGAGGAAGGAAAAGCTACTGCACTCTTGGTTCAAAAGAGAATGCCAAATGGCAACAAGGAAAGGTTACTACCACTGTCATACCTCAGCAAAAGATCTGGCTGAGAAGCAGGGGAATTTATTGTCCTATGTAAAATCACTAAGTGAGTCAAAGAATTCCATCAAGTCACTTGACCAGTCTGGTGTGGCAGTAGGAGATAAATGTTTTAAATTTTGCATTTAAGAAATCATTCATGCAAGAGAATCATATAAACATACCGTCATTTGACAATAGCACAAAGACACCTAACAACAATCACCTGTAAACATGTGCCATGTCAGTGCTCTTGGAAGAGAGCTGTGGCAGTGACACGGCTCTGTTGTTGTTCCTGTGTAGTGATCTGCAAAGACGGGGGGGGGGGGGGGGGGGGGGGGGGGGGGGGACGGGTAGAGATTCAAGCAGTGATGAAGTACTTCATAAAGATAGGTATGAAAGCGAAGGACATTCATGCTGATTTCCAGAATACACCAGGGGCTCTGCTCCTTTGTCTTCAACTGTTGCCAAGTGGATAAATGAATTTAAATTTGGTCAGGAGGGCTTAGATGATGATCATCCATGAATAGGTCAGCCAAGATGTGTCACTACTCTAGAAATCATCGCAAAAGTGCGCATAATGATCAAGGAGGATCACCAATTTAGAGTGCATGAAATTGCTCACGCTTGCCAGATGTCATCTGAAAGGTATTCACAAGATGGGTGCCGCGACTCTTGATGCTGGGTCAAAAACACATGAGAATGGACATATCACAACAATGTTTGGCCTGTTTTAGGAGAAACAAACAAGAACTTTTGTGCTGGTTTGTGACCACGAGGAAACTTTGGTTTACTACTATACCCCAGAGACAAAGCAACAATCAAAGCATTGGAAACATGCTGAATCTTCGCCGCCAAACTCCTTCAGCGGGGAAGGACATGGCGTCAGTGGTCTGGGATGCGCCACCAAATTCCTTCAGCGGGGAAGATCATGGCATCAGTGTTCTGGGATGAGAAGGGGATTCTGTTTGTACTTTATCTCCCCACTGGGCAAACAATTACTGGAGAATACTATGCTAACCTTCTGGACAAATTGCAACAAAAGATATGAGAAAAAGGCCAGGTTTAATAAGGAAGAAAGTCATCTAGCATCAAGCCAATGCACGCTCGCACGCATGTGCCATCGCCATGGTAAAATTACACAAACTAAGGTATGAATTGTTGCCACACGTGCCTCTTCCCTAAACTGAAAATTTTTCTTTGTGGATGAAGATTCACTTAAATTAAGAATTGATAGCCTGAGTTGACAACTATTTTGTAGGCCTGGAGGAAAATCATTGTCGAGATGGGATCAAGGTATTGGAACACTGTTGGACCAAGTGAATTAATCTACAAGCAGGGTACATTGAAAAACAAAAAAGTTTCAGTGACATAAGTACTTTTTTTCTATTCTGTTTCAAGAACTTTTCAAACCACCCTCGTAAGCATCCCTGACACCTGAAATAATTAAAAACAAATAAGTCACCAGTTGCAGATGGAATCTCAATTTGGTTTTACAAAGAGTGCTATATGGCACTAGACCCTTACTTAGCTTGTATTTATTGTGAATCTCTCACCCAGCAGAAAGACCTAAGCAACTGGGGAAAAAATACAGAGGCGTCTCCTGTATATACGAAGGGCGAAAGAACAGACCCGCGAAATTACAGACCAATACCCGTAACATCAGTTTGCTGCAGAATTCTTGAACATATTCTGGGTTTGAATCTAATCAGTTTCATAGAGACCAATAAGTTTATGTCCACAAATCAGTACAAAGCATCACTCATGGGCAACTCAGCATGCCCTTTTGTCATACAATGTCTGTTCAAAAAATTCCAGAACTTTGTCCACAAAATTTTCTATGCTTATCTTTTAGTTACTATGGATTGTCTCCTTCAAAATACTCTACTCCAAAATTGATACACTGCTCCCAATATCATTTCCACTTCCAGGAGCAGTCTTGACACACATCTTGCTGGGTCGCATAAAGTGTCGTCTGCGAATTTTCTTTTATCTCATCTACCATTGCAAAACTTCATCCTTTTCACCTTTGGAAATAAAAAGAAGTCTGCAGGGGTCATACTATTCTCACAAGGAACATCTCAGTCTCATTTGTAAGATCCAAAAAGTTTTTTTGGTCTTGACTCATGAGCGTGGAATGAACTTGACGGCAACACAATGCATTCCAAGATGCTGTGTCATTTCATAATATGATCCAATTGAAATGTTACATTCTTCTACAATCTCTCGGACAGTGAATCTTCGACTGGCACACACAATTTCGTTGACGTTCCTGACACAAGCATCATCAGTGGACATCTAAGAGCGTCCTGAACAAGGATCATGTTTGACTTTTGTAAAGCCATTTTTAAAACGTGTGAATAATATGTAACACCGAGTATGGCTTAAGTACTCATCGCTATAGGCTCCCAGCATCATTTGGTGTGTCTCTGTAAAGGTTTTCTTGAGTTTCACACAAAATTTAATGCAGATGCATTGCTCCTCTAACTTTGCCATCACAAAATTCACAAACCCAGATTCCATATTTCTTGATTTCCGAGAAGCATTTGACATAATGACTCAATGCAGACTTTTAACAAAGGTACAAGCACATGGAATACATTCCCAGACATGTGAGTGGCTCAAAGACTTCTGAAGTAATAGAACCCACTACATTATCCCGACGGTGAGTGTCCATCAGTGACTGGGGTATCATTAGGATCGTTCCAGGGATGTGTGATAGGAGCACTATTACTCATATTTTCTATGTGCATAACTGATTTGATGGACAAAGTGGACAGTAATCTGTGGTTGTTTGCTGATGATATTGTGGTGTATGGAAGGTGTCATCGTTGAGTGATTTAGGAGGATAAAAGATGACCTGGACTAAGTTCCCAGTTGGTGTGATAAATGACAGCTAACCCTAAATGTAGAAAAATATAAGTTACTGCAGAGGAGTTGGAAAAACAAATCCATAATGCCAGAATCCAGCATTAGTAGTGTCATGAATGAAGAAGTCACATTGTTTCAATATCTGGACGTAACATTGCAATGTGATATGAAATGGAACAAACGTGTGAGGGTCATGGTAGGGAAGGCGAATAATCATCTTTTGTTTGTTGGGTGGATTTTACTACAGTGTGGCTCAGCTGTGATGGACATCACATATAGGATGCTAGTGTGATCTCTTCTTGAGTACAGTTTGAGTGTCTGGTATCCGCAAGGGGTCGAATTAAAGCAGACATTGAGGTAATTCAGAGGCAGGATACTAGATTTGTTAACAGTAGGTTGAAACAACAACATACAAGTATTATGGAGATGTTTCTGGAACTCAAATGGGAATCCCTGGAGGGATTTTGAGGAACACTGTGCTGACTGCAGAACAATTCTGCTTGCACCAACATACATTATGCGTAAGGACCACAAAGATAAGAGACAACAAATTAGGACTCATAGAGAGGCATATAGACATTCACTTTTTCCTCACTCAATTGGCAGATGGAACGGGAAAGGAACTGACTACAGTTGAAATAAAATTACTTGATAGTTGGCACTTCAAACGCCAATAAGAGTAGTCAGCGTCACACTTGAACTGTCTGCTGTTGCCAAACTCCACCAAAATTGGCCAGTCACTTCCAATTCCTGGTTCAGCATTCTTTCTTGATGTATTTGTATCCCGAATTACGAGCACGACACTTTTATTATGTATTTCATGACACGCAATAGCTACACCAAAAACAACACACATTAACAATGCTAATGAAAGACACACATTTCATTCATAGCACTAACCAAACACTACTGAATAACTCAGCACAAGGTGTGATTCTGTATCATACATATAGTTATCATATTCACAGAGATCATCTTACATTAGATAAGCTTTTCACTACACTGCGTGAAACTGAAATTTTTAAGGTTGCAATTCATAGTTGCAACTGGGTCACTACATTCACGTATATAAATACTTCATGCAGTGCTGTGGCATAGCACAATGGTTGGCAGATTAATCTAATATGTAGCATGTTGTAGGTTTGAATCTCATCAATGTAGCAAAATTTTTATTTTTAAATCTAACCAAAAGAGTGTGATTATTATTTTCATTCAATTAATTGGTTTAAATATATTTTTTTCTATTTTTAATAATTTGCTGCATCATTTTTCATCATTGTTTTGACTGTTCTATTTGGTCTAATTTTTCTTCCTGTCATTATTTCTTCATTTGGAATCTGCCTCAGTCATCTATAATCCACGACCAAGTGCCCACATGGACTGTTCACTGGTTTCTAACATGGCAGCATGTGCAGCTAGTGTAAGGATAGTTACAGGTAACAAATGACATGGAGAAATTTCAATTTGCTTTCAGCCCTGAAATTGAGTTTTTGTTGTCGTGAGTTTACCCTTAAGGGTTAGGTTTAATTCCCATGAACAAAGCGATCATGATATTAGTACTGCTGCAGACTGTTGACCACAATTTTCTCGGCTGGGTTAGGACACAAGTTTACAGTCAGGGATACAAAACGGGTCGTCTGCCCCAGTTCAGTCACTGGTCACTTTAAATCAATAGTCGACAGAGCATCCAACAATTCTGACATACCTTGCACCAGCCACTAGAAAAATTGCTCTGTGTTAAACATTTAACATAATTTGTGAAGTGAGCTGCTTGTTTGTTGTCACCTGTAACCAAACGGTAGCTGGTAGCCAATGTGGCAACATTGTTGCAGCAAGTGATTGATGTCAACTATCAAGTAATTTTATTTAGACTATTGTAGTGAGACAGGGTACCTTCTGCCATGCACCATATGGTGGCTAGTGGAGTATGTATGTAGATGTGGAATCACATCCCATCTGGAAAGTCAGCCCTTGATCTGCAGTTCTGGGTAACTTTCTCAAAATCTACCCTTTTTCCTAGACCTATCCTTCACCCCTCTTCCTTCCACTTCAACCCTTCTGCCTGAAGAATGAGCTACTGGCTCTGAAGCTCGCCTAATTATAATGTTCTTTTATGTGTGTGTTCTGCCGCCACTTAGCAAGTAGGTTGTTTATCTATCCAATTCAGTTATCATGTAAACAAAAGCTGCATTTAACACACCAAGTCTCTTTTACCAATCACTTTTAATATGTCCTACAGAATGTACTGTCTATCCTGTCCTTTTTCGAGATTACTGTTTTGTTGTACTTTTCTACAGGCATCATCTTACTTATTAGGAGTCAGTTCCTTCATGTTGTTGTTGTTGTTGTGGTCTTCAGTCCTGAGACTGGTTTGATGCAGCTCTCCATGCTACTCTATCCTGTGCAAGCTTCTTCATCTCCCAGTACCTACTGCAACCTACATCCTTCTGAATCTGCTTAGTGTATTCATCTCTTGGTCTCCCTCTACGATTTTTACCCTCCACGCTGCCCTCCAATGCTAAATTTGTGATCCCTTGATGCCTCAAAACATGTCCTACCAACCGATCTCTTCTTCTAGTCAAGTTGAAGAGCTGCATGTCCTCGGGAAAAATTATGGCTGTAGTTTCCCCTTGCTTTCAGCCGTTCGCAGTACCAGCACAGCAAGGTGTTTTGGTTAATGTTACATGGCCAGATCAGTCAATCATCCAGACTGTTGCCCCTGCAACTACTGAAAAGGCTGCTGCCCCTCTTCAGGAACCACATGTTTATCTGGCCTCTCAACAGAAACCCCTCCGTTGTGGTTGCACCTACGGTACGGCCATCTCTATCGCTGAGGCACGCAAGCCTCCCCACCAACGGTAAGGTCCATGGTTCATGGGGGGAGTTCCTTCATAGTCAACAGTTAAGGAATGGGTGGCTGAATTCATATGTGGCATATGTCTCTGTAAGATGACTCATGAACTACTTCCTAGAATTACAATCAAATATGAAAATGCTGAGAAAGAACACAGTGTGATATTGCAAGATCAGTAATTAAAAAGATGTGCAAAACAGTTGATGCCGTGGCCATACCAGAAAGTGAGTGGCATGTCTGTTGAAGCCTGACTACAACCTAATATGAAAAACAATTTGGGACAATCTGACACACAACTGATTCTATGCACCAATCTGTTCCCGATGATGAAATGAAACAGCAGTTGCACAAAAATAGCCAAGGTGACTTAATCGGAGAGAAAGAGTGGTCATTGTTTTCTAGGATGCAAAAGGGATTGTATTTTAGATTAGCTTGCAAGACTGAAACAATACCTCACAAATACTATGCAAGTATTCTGACTCAACCGGATGAAAAAATATGGAGCCAAGACCCAGGGGGAAAAAAAAGTTTATCATCAGTGAAATGCATATGGTCACAAAGGCACTTTCACAATAGGAAAACTGGGAGTTTCAAGTGTGAAGTCTTCAAATAACTATTCCATTCTCCAATTTTTTCACATTCTGACTTTAGCTTCCTCTTCTTTTCTTTTTGTATGAATGATTCACTTAAGACTACATGCGTCACAGCTCAAAACCGCTTTGTGAGTCAACAACTGGATATGTTTTCACTGCTCTGTCTCTTGTAACTCTGTTGGACATGGAGGTAGCAAATGAGGATGTAGGATGTCCATGACATACTGCTGTGCTGTCAGAGTGACCTGAAGTCATATCCGATGCTGCCCCAAACGCCCTCTCCCTATGTCGTTGTCATACTCACTGACAACTGTCATTGCGGGTCTTGTAGAATGTGACTCACTGCTGATCACATGACAGGTGCAGGTGTGAAAGGGTTACAATGTGCTCGGCGTACTTGCAGCAATTCTCCCATGGGCTCGTCAGACACGGTCAACCGGAAGCTTGCTGACAAGCAAACCGCCCTTACGTACCCAAGCAGTCCAACATGGGGACACTACCACATCTGAATGTCTCACAAATCTGCATACTGCATAATTCAATCAGCCTGGCAAATGGAGACACACAATTAGGCCCCTTCAAATTTTGTTACGTGCTGATAATGCTGACTCACAGAAGTACAGGGCATCTGTGTCCTTAACAGGGATCACTCAACATCTTACGCTCTTCACATCTCTTATAGCTCCTACCATTCACGGTAACAATCCGAGACACAAACAAAGCTAATGCAATCTGGTGACCTTTTTATCCATTTCAGAGAGTTGCGACTCTCATAATTTACCACTGGTATGCACACTCGTGAAACTACGTTGCTTCAGGGAGCTTCCCTTTTTTTTCTTCAAGCAGTTTAGTTCTTTGAATCCATTTTTCTTGTAGCTCAGAATAATTATTTTATTGTGTAGCAAACTTACAGGCTAGCATTCTGGCCTGAGCTGTCTGAGTTGGTGGTCATGTGTGTGTGTGGTGTGCTTGCTTGTGTGAATGAATGGTGTGTATTTCTATTTCTTTTTCTGATGAAGGTTGTGGCCAAAAGCTTATGTGTAAGTGTCTTAACTGTGCCTGTCTGCATTTTAACGTGCCATCTTTATGGTAATTAGCACTCTATCTTTTCCTACACTGCTGATATTCCAACCTGTAGTTTCCATTGTTTGAACTTACGGTCTACTGTTTTATGTTGCAGTGCACTTCTACAAGTGTAATACACAAATGTTGCCTTAGGAAAGTGTCACAATAACATCCATGTCTACCGTTTGCTATTTTTTACGAAATAGCACGTCACACTCGAAATTTAACTTAGCCAATGAAATAAGTTTGAAGATTTATTGTGTGTAAGAGACACGAGGGCCCACTGTGTGGGAAATGTGGGAAGTTCTGTGCAGAGACGGAGTTATCCACAGACGCAGTAAGTCTTGGGAGCTATACGGGTGTTTAAACATCGCCACCTGCTGGGATGAGGGGCCACTTACTCTGAGGTGGCGCTGTGCCAGCAACGAGCTCGACCCATTGATTAGCACCACAGATGACAATGAGCAACCAGCTGCTTCTCTGTGCAGAGATATAAAATTTATCGATTTTGGACATCGGGTGACAATCTGTCACATGGAGAACAATGTTTACTCTGGCAATTTTAACACTAATCTAGTGTTCTGCAACATATTAATGTGAAATGTTGTCTATGATGTTGAAGAGTTTAAGTTAAACTGATATCTGAGAATTTGTTGTTTTTGTGGCACTATCTGGAAAATGGCCTCTCTTGCAGCTCCAAGCATAAATGTATAGTGAAGAAGAATAATTAGCACAGCACACTGGAACCGAGTAGGGATCCGGTTTACTGCTCGGCCATAAATTAGCATATTGTGAGTACACCAGAAGAGACGCTGTACACACTTGCATATACTACATACACAAGTACAAGCATCGATCAAGCTACTGTGAAACTGCACTCTGTGTGACTCATCACTACATCAGAATACTGTAAATGTGGTGATTCCAATTTCGTAAGGTCTCTTCCTGTTTGTTTTCATCAGTTGGATCTTATTTTTCAAGTATGTGGGAATCCAATGAGCTGCCTGTTTGGATACATTCTTTCTGTATGTCCCACAAGTTGGATTCTTTGGAGACACATTGTAACAAGAGTTTTTAGGAATTTGCCTGGAGATTTCACACTGGGTTCTGTGTGATGTATTCCATCTTTTATTCTTGGACCTAAGATTTTTACTACAATTTTACATTCTTCTAATTCAGTTTGCTGTTTTCATGTCTTGTGTTGGACAAAGAGTCTCTCTCATGCATAAAGAAATTCTAATTTGATCACTGTTGTGCAATGTTAGATTTTAGAGTTCCAGGAAAAATACTTTTAGTTAACTGAGAGACAGTTTGTATTTTCTGAAGTCTGGATTCTATGCCTTCTTTTCATTATGATGTTCAGTGGTCTTTTTCACCTAATTATTTAAACTCTTTATCACCGAATACTATGTTGTTGCCTATATAAGTTCACCCAGTGCCATTTTGGTATCGTCCATTAATTTTTTATCCAGGTGAAATTATTAGTCCAATTTTCCTAGATTGCTCCCTTAATATTTCAATTTGCTTTAGCACATCAGTGATGTTTTTGTCAATTAGTATTACATCATCGGTATAGGTTACACAATATAATTCTATCTTTAAGTTTACGTTCTAGTCAGTGTAATAGTGCACCTGCTCTTCTCCATTATCTTACAATTTTCTTAGGGGCATAGTTGAATAGCAATGTGTTATGCCATCCCATTTTCATATACTTATGTCTGTCTTAAATTACACTGCTTGAAAAAAAGTGAGACACTCAGAAGGTGGGGAGAAAACAAATTGAAACATAGCTAATTTAGAGGGTATGTGATGTTATTTCAGTGATAACAAAACAGAGTCAAATTTACACAGAACTTATCAGTTTGAGCCCACTTATCAACACAGCAATGCACCCTGTCTGGCCTGGACAGTGCGGGAGGATGTCGTAAAGCTGCTGCATACCCTCCTGAGAAAGGTGATCCACAACTGTTGTAACTGGACATTGCAATCATGGATACAGGCAGTGGGATGGAGTTGACGTCCATGTTGGTCCCATAATGTTCTATCGGGGACAGATATGGGGATTTTGCTGGCCACAGGAGTATATCAACATCACGCAGACAACTTAAAGAGACACACACTACATGTGGACAAGCACTGGCCTGTTGAAAAATAGCACCACAATACTATTACCCACTGCTGTACCATCAGAGTTCCCTCGGCCATTACAAGCCGTGACCTGAAGTCATACCCAATGGCTCCCCACACCATGGGACTGCTTTGTGACCCCCCCCCCCCCCCCCCCAAAATGTGGAAGAATGGGACCTCTCCCCATCTCCCCGGGTCACTGTCGAACTTCTCCACGATAGTCATTTGGAGCAGTGCAGGACTGGGACTCATTAGTGAACATAATGTGACACCATTCATTAGCAGTCCGTACTTCTCGATCATGGCACCACTTCACATGCAGTCATTTGCTTGGGTGTTAATGGCAGCCTATGTGCAGGACGGCAATTCCATAGTCTGGCTGCTCCTAGCTGTATGACACAGCATGTTGCAAGGAGTCTATTACAGTGAACTCCTGTTTATCCTAAATGATCGGGACGGTGGCCGGTTCCGATAACAAAAATTTCAGATAAATCAAAGTCCCCCTGTTTTCACATGTGAACACTCCAAATTGCATCAATATTGCGAAATACGATCGTAAAACGTGCGTAGGGTATGTAAAACGTTACTGATATGGTTGCAAATAACCCTGCACTTTTTTACTGAAAAAATTGTGTTGACATGTTGAAAAGGCACCAAACTATGATTGAAAACTCAAAGTTTTTAACTGCTGTATAACAAAGCTCGTTTATTTTGCATTCTTACAGAAAAAATCTCCCTTATTTGGCAGCAGGAAATAACAGGAGTTTTAATTTTATTACCTACTCTTTTGAGTAAAAAATAAACTACTGAACAAAATCATGAAACAAATCTAGAGATTACTCAAAGGAACAAAAAGTCTGTCTAGAGAAACTTTCAAGAAAATTAAAAAAAAAAAAAATCTTTTTAAGTTATGGACATAGAAGTTCTAGGATGCTTCATTAGAGTTTATTTTTTGGTAACGAAGTCACAAACGTCTTTTTTTTTTGTTTTTTTGCTTGAGAAACTATTGCTGCAACAATACATCTCCAACGTTGAAATCAAACTATTTCAAGATAAATCGTCTCCGCCTGTTGGCTGATGTACTCCAGGGCAGTTTGGATCACTTCGTAACAGAATGTGTGAGGAATATTTTTCTCTGATTCATCATCAGAAACATAGTCTTCTGACACTTTATGATCGGTCACAATTTGGACGATTTCATCCTCAGTCACATGAAAAAATGCCATTTTCTATCCACTCTTCAATGTCTTCGAAGTGTGTGTCTTTACAACCAGCTTCTCCAGTAAATTCACCAAAATTATGTCAGCTTGAGTTTCGGTGTTGCCTCCTCCTTCCCACCACTTAGGTTGCCTTACGATCTAAGAGTTTTTTCCAAGACCTAACAAGAGGAACTGGAGGAATTAGATTCCAAGCTTCAGCAATCAATGAATGACACTTAAAACATCGATTTTTTTAAGAGCTTCCACAAAATCATCTGCAGCATCAATCACGCCTATTAATTATTCCAGCATCTTGCGTCTGTAATGTTTTTCCATTGCCTCAAGAATACCTTGGTCCATTGGTTGACATAGAGATGTGACATTTTGTGGGAGAAATACAACTTTGATATCCCCATCTTGCAGATCACCTGGGTGAGAAGGAGCATTGTCCACAAGAAGTAGCACTTTTCAAGGAAGTCCTTTTCCTTCCATGTAATTTACTACAGTTGGAACAAACTCTGCCTGGAACCACTCTCTGAAGATGGCACTGTTCATACATGCCTTAAGACTGACTCGTGTACCTCAGTGGCAAACTGGTTGGTTGGTGTCTAAATGCTCTTGGTGTTTTGGATTTGCCAATTAAAGTAAGACACAGTTTATGATTGCCAGTGGCATTACTGCAAGCAAGGACAGTAAATCTTTCTTGGATTTTTTTGTATCCTGAAGCCATTTCTTCTTCTTTAGAGGCAAGGGTTTTCATTGGATGCATTTTGTAATTCAACCCAGTTTCATCACATTTGTAAAGTTGATTGCCAGTATAACCTCCTTTGTCAATGATTGTGTGCAGTTTCTTCTTAAAATCAGTGTAGCAGCTTCATCCCCAGATAATGATTTGGCACTGATGGCAATTTCATGAATGCCATGCTGCTTCTTGAAACGATCCTGCTGGCCATTACTTCCGAGCAATTCTTGCTTCTTTCCTTCAATCAGCTCATTTTGACAAAGTAGAGGACCTGAAACTGACACACCTTTGGCTCTTATTTATTCGTGCCACAAAAATAATGCCTCTTCTAACTGAGGATGTGCACCTTTTCTCATTGCTTTTCAAGATTTCACTGCGCTGCCCAATGCTTGGATGGAACAAAATTTTTAAATTTCTGATCAATTTGTCTTCCGATCAGTAATTGTACTCCTACTCTGCAGCAACTTTTGTGGGTGGCTCACCAGCATCAATTCTCTGCAAAGTGTGAAGCTCTTTTTCCAACAAGATCACATTCATTTTATGTTTCGTGCCTGTAGTCACGTTCAGTGTTCTTTCTACAGACACTCGACTGAGTCCTTTATGGTTTTTGGCCCCTTTTATCTCTGGACACTTTAAGGCACATAGTGGGAGCACGAAACCTCAAATCAGAAACACACAGATGCACAACTTGACAACACTCGAGATGCACTAGACAAACTTTTGACTTTTGAAACCAGGCTGTGGCAGCCATCAAATGAAAGCATTCGATACATCTATGCCATTTCCTCTGTTCTACCCAAGCCCACGTGGCAACACAACAGGGTGTTGTACATTCACTGTTACACACTCAGCTTTGATGTACCGACAACAAGTGGAAAGTGTTAGGCGGCGTACTCTAATTGTCGGTTTTGACAGGGCTACGTTGCGCTGCATAGAACAATACTGTATGTACTGTACTACCAAGGAGTTCCAATAGATGGCAGTGGCATGAAACCATGCAATACGAATAAGAAACACACTAGAGCTTCAACCAACACACGCACGAATTGACGATACTTGGACTTTTGACACGCACCAGTGCACTGATTAGCAGTAGATTGCCAAAAAACACCAGCAAATGCTTGGCTCCAGGTGCACGCAAACTGAAACTTGTCAAGTGTCAATCTAGCTAGCCAAAAGTGTAGCTGCACGAGAGTTTACTGTACTTGTTCTCAGATGGCAGTCACAGATGTGAACAGGTTACAATGTACTCAGTACACTACACAGTGATGCTCCCTTGTAGTGGTCTCATGTAGTCAACTGGAACATTGATGATGAGTATGCCCTTACTTTCCAACATCAGGCCACTGTCAGATCCAAATACTCCAAAAATACAGATGTTGCAAGGTTTAACCAGGCGACCAAATGGACATCCACAATGAGGTTTCTTTCAAACTCTCATCAGATAATGCTGTCTCACACCAATATGCAGCACCTTCATATCCTCCAGAGTGATGATTCATCTGACGCTATTCGCATCCCTTATATACCACATGATGCTTGCTAAACAGCAATAAAAACAAGGAACACTAATGAATAATGAAGGAAAAGACAGACTGTTACTTACCATAAAGAAGATACCTTAGGCTGCAGATGGGCAGAATTAAAAGACACTTACATAAAGCTTTCAGCCACAGCCTTCACCAGTAAGTAGTAATCTGCCTTTTCCAATATTGTTGATATTCCTACTGGAGTTTCCATTGTTTCAAGGACACTGATGCTTTTCTGTGAGTGTTTGCTTTATGATGTTTTCTGCATTTTAGCTTTTTTTTAAAAAAAAGAAAAAAAAAGAAAGAAAGAAAGAAAAAAAAAAAGATTTGTTGCTGGAAAACTTCTGAAGTCCAATAAAGGAGTTACAACAGCCATATATGGTTATCTGGTGGACCTTGCAGAACCAAATTCTAGGGCTGAAATATCTTGTTGACCAATGGGCATTAATCAGAATGAATACTAAATAAAAATTAAATCCAAGTTTACACAAAAAACACAGGTTCTAACACTGTTGTTTTTCGTTCTATTTTGCTCTTATGTTTGCTATGACTTGTTAAACAGAAATTTTCTTTCTATCTATAGAGTTACATTTGCTGTAATGTATCTTACCTCGATGTTGTTTCTTCCTTCTTCTCACTGCTGCCCCAATCATGGCAAGCAAGTCATCCTCACTGAATTTGCTTCGTATTGCATCTCTGAAACAACTGTTAAAACACCCGTTAAACAGTACCAGGCAATTACCACACAGTGAAATGTTGGTACACTAAAAAGGAAGAAAAACTTTGCAGAAATCTTCAACAGTAATCTTGTAGTCTGCAGTAGGCAACAGCAGGATAACAAACCCACTGGACAAGAATGGGAAAGTCATGATAGAAGTTACTTTTATTTTTATAAATAAACAGGTATCTTACACAAATGCTCAAGAGTGTACATAGGATCTTGGGCTGAAGAGGTGGAGCAGAAACTGACATTAGTTTTGTTGAAGAGGGAGTACTGGAACACTGCACAATTTCTTGCAAAATGAAGCCAAATTTATTGATAAACTCTTAATTAATTGCCAAGCTCACTAATGTGATCATTTTACGACAGGTACTTACTGCTTGGAGTATATGTGACTTTTCAGGCTTGCCTGATAGATCTGTTGCAAAAACACTTTGGGTTCCCCACCAGATAACATTATGCAAGTCCCTCCCTCAATATTTAAGTGACACAACGTTTTGGCATCTACAGGTGGTGGTGATTTCCACCATCACTGCTGCAAGATGCAACTGGCAATTTCCACATGACAGCTTTGAAATTTATCATGTGGATGACTATGACCATCATATTTAGAATTCAGAGGATTTCATAGAATACCTGAAGATGCTTAAACTAGAACTTTCAGATCTTTTAGTTAGCTCAAATGTTATATCATTACTTACAAAAGTGCCCCTGCAGCCCTCATTAGAGGTTATTAACATCAAGTTTGAGAAAGAAATTGTGGTGCTGTTTAAACATGTGCATACCTCATCCTATTTCTTATGTAACACCAACTACTTTAATCAAGTGGACAGTGTTCCCATGGGAGATCCTCTATTTCCCTTAGTAAATATCCAACATTCCTCCTTCTGGCAGAATGCTGAAGAGACATTTGTGGTGTGGCCCACATAATACAGACACTACCTATGTCCCTGCAGCATTTGCACTCGCTCCATCTGAATATTCAGTTCACTGTGGAAGTACAAAAAGATAGCAGCTTACCATTCCTGGATGTCACAGTTAGAAGAAAAGCTGACAGAACACTGGGGCATAGTCTCTACTGCAAACTGATACACGCAGAGTTATATTTGCGGTCCAAAAGTTGCCATCACCCTGCACAATCTGGTAGTGTCTTACACTCCCTGGCACATAGAGCACACGTGATCTCAGATACCAACAGTCTGCCTGGTGAACTGTAAAACCTAATAACAGTGTTGCAGCAGAACGTTTATTCTTGTAAACAGATTTGCAATGTGTTCTGAGCAAAGCAAGTTCAGTGTAGGGATGTAAATGAAGATACTTAGACAAGCACTGCAAATGGCTTTCTTACCATATTTCAGTGGCATGTTTTCAAAAATAGAAAGAATCGCTAGGAGAAACAGAATCAAGTGTGTTTTTCGTCTACCAGCGAAACTAAGGAAGTGTTTGTGTTAAGTTAAAGACAATCTTGACCCTAGAAAACATAGATCATATATAAGATCTGATGCCATTATGGGAAATCTTATATAGGGCAGACACCTCACATTGTGCAAGAACACTGTGTTCAACAGCACTGACAAAAATGCCACCCAGTAAATTAGTGGTAGCAGAGCACTGCCTGAATACAGGGCACCACACGTTTCCCAAGAGGCCATACGGTGGGCAATCTTACCAACAGGAATATGGAATTTTGACTAAGCACTGCCCAGAATCCAGCACTGACTGCCATGAAATTAAAACAGTAGAAACCAGATCCTTCGATGTATGACCTGATGCAGCACCTTGCAGAGAGTTAATTCAGCTTTTAACCACACGAGTGTCCAGAAGTGCAGTCATTGCCCACAACACATAAGCAGAAGGCTACTATGAATGGCATTTCCATCCAACTGGGAGTGCCTGTCCACACATTCGTACTCCTGCTTCTAGCCTGACAAATTTCAATTCTGCTGTGCGAATATCACCAGTCACATCTTGCAGCAGTGATGACAGGACCCACCACTACCTGAAGATGACGAACAGTTGTGTTGGTGAAATATTGCGAGGCTTGCACAAAGTTATTCAGTGGCCAATCTGAGAAGATTTGTATACATTATTTTTCTGTGACACAGGTATTGTGCAGCAAAATGTGATAACTTTCTGCATTTGCTTTTTTGTAAATTTCAAAATACCCCAAAAATTGGTGAGAAACACTGAACATATGACGTAACCAGATGACATACCCCACAGCATGTGCAGCAGTCGGGGTTGAGTGTAAAGGAATGATTGAGCAGTGCAATACTTTCATTTGAGAAAACAGAGCAAATTTCAAAACATTTTGTAAATATGATCTGTTGTAAATGTAGATGTTACAAAATTACTGTCCCTGCTGTAATCAAGCAAAAGCAGTTCTGATTTTGTGTTTTTTGCTTCTGTCACTTCTCTTTTTGTTTACAGACATTAGTTAGTAAAGAAAACAAAGGTCATTTAATGGCGATGATGCTATTCTGAAGTTTACACTCATCTACTTATGGTAGGTTTTCATTGTACTGTACTTTGCAAGAAATCAAGGAAACTGCAAGACCGGTAAATAAAATAATAAACTTCAATATAAATACATAATTGTTTAACACAATGAAAAAATACTGCCTGCCAGATGCAAGACACAAATCCTGAACGCCATCACTAAAGTCGCACACATGTATCCGTAGCCACAACGATATGAATACTTGACTTGGGTTGGGATGATCAAGTGTGACAGACCAAGAGGCTCAACCACTGCAAGCATGGCAAGGTACATCATCTGGTGACATTTGTCATTCGCTTTTGACACATTTCCCAACATTTGTATCGTATCCAACATTTGTGATCCACTGTGTCTTGTATTAAATTACTTGTCTCAGGGTCATCTACAGTGCTTTGGAGGTTTTTAAATGTTAATACGCATCACCCTGTGTGTGTGTGTGTGTGTGTGTGTGTGTGTGTGTGTGTGTGTGTGTGTGTGAGTATGTGTGTGTATGTGTGTGTTTATATATATGAAACAAATACTAACAAAGAGATAGAGGGCCTGGTGAGTACTTACCTCAGCTCAGTACAGCCGATAGATACACAAAACAGAACAGAAAATTGACGTATCCTAGCTTTCGGAACTTCGTTCCTTCATCAGGGAGGAGAGAGGGGAAAAAAGGGGAAGAAGGGAAAGTGGATTCAGTTATTCACAACCCAGGTTATGAAGCAACAGGGAAAAGGTAAACAGGGAGGGTAGCAAAGATGGAGGCATGGATGTCAGAGGGAAGCCAAAGATATTCTACTGTAATTACTGTGCCAGCTTCAAACCAAGGAGGATGAATACAGAAGTAAAGAGGTACATAGTATAAAGATAAACACAACTATGTAGGATAAAAAGATGCGTGAATGGCTAAAGAGGAAAGGGAAAGAGGAGAAGACTAAAGAGTAAATGGGAGTGAGGTTGGTTAACATAGGTTCAGTCCAGGGGGATGGCGGGATGAAAGGATGTGTTGGAGTGCAAGTTCCCATCTCTGCAGTTCCGAGGTACTGGTGTTGGGTGGGAGAAGCCAAATGGCACATATGGTGTAGCAGGTTCCTAGGTCCCTAGAATTATGCTGGAGGGCATGCTCCGCTACTGGGTATTGGACATCTCCTAGGTGGACAGTTCGTCTGTGCCCATTCATGCGCTCAGCCAGTTTAGTTGTCGTCATACCAATGTAAAAGGCTGTGCAGTGCAGGCATGTCAGCTGATAAATGACGTGCTGTCTCACATGTGGCCCTGCCTTGAGTTGTGTATGTTATACCAGTAGCGGGGCTGGAGTAGTTGGTTGTGGGGGGATGCATGGGGCAGGTTTTGCATCGGGGTCGGTTACAGGGGTAGGAACCGCTGGGTAGAGAAGGTGGTCTGGGAATATTGTAGGGTTTGACAAGGATGTTACGGAGGTTAGGGGGTCGGCAAAAGGCAACTCTGGGTGGTGTGGGGAGAATATTGTCAAGGGATGATCTCACTTCAGGGCTTGACTTGAGAAATTCATATCCGTGGCGGAGTAATTAGTTGATGTATTCGAGGCCAGGATAATATTTTGTGACAAGGGGGATGCTTCTGTGTGGTCTGGGGGTAGTAACATTGTTGTTGGGTGGGGAGGAATGTATTGTTTGGGAGATCTGTTTGTGGACAAGGTCTGCAGGATAGTTGTGGGAGAGGAAAGCACTGATATATAATATAATACAGGGAAACATTCCAAATGGGAAAAATATATCTAAAAACAAAGATGATGTAACTTACCAAACGAAAGCGTTGGTATGTTGATAGACACACAAACAAACACACACACAAAATTCAAGCTTTCGCAACCCACAGTTGCTTCATCAGGAAAGAGGGAAGGAGAGGGAAAGACGAAAGGATGTGGGTTTTAAGGGAGAGGGTAAGGAGTCATTCCAACCCTGGGAGTGGAAAGACTTACCTTAGGGGGGAAAAAGGACAGGTATACACTCGCACACACACACACACACACACACACACACATATATCCATCCGCACATATACAGACACAAGCAGGGTATATGTGCGGATGGATATGTGTGTGTGTGTGTGTGTGTGTGTGTGTGTGTGTGTGTGTGTGTGTGTGTGGCATACTGGTCTGAACTATGCAGCCTTCAAATGGAAGTTTTTTGATCACTCCTTATTTTGCACCCTGCCACCTTGGCAATATGTACCGCAAATCATCAGACAGACGACCTTCCTGCATGCTTCGAGCATCCCCTGGTGCTGTTCCGAACCAATGCTAATCTTTGTAACTGTGACGAGCAGTGTGCAGATTGCATCTTTGTATCCCACAAAGAGGTGACAGTTCCCAGTGGCATGAATGGTTACTGTTTATTGACTGTCACTGAGTTGGTGAGTCATTTGCTACATTGTGGCCCACCTGTTCGCTGCTAAAGCCATGCCAGTCAGTGGTAACCCCTGTCAATGATATCCTGTTGCCCATAGCAGTTCACTCTGCTGATTGTGGTAGTATTTTCCTTGAATAAATCTGCTCACAGTGCACCTTTGACACTGTGGTACAAGAAAGCCCAATGACTACACACCCTTATAGAATAAGTGTCTCGAGCCATGGTTACCCACGATATGGCAGTGATAAAATCACCCTGTGATCAACTGTCACACTGCAGCTGTAAGCTGCACCTCCTTTTTCAGAATACTCAGGTTTATTAATTTGAAGTAAATCAGATCTTTTGCAGGAAGATTTAACAAAAAGAGCACATCCACGAAAGGATGAAACCATGTCTAATTAACTGGAACACAAAATTAATAATTAGTGGTGACAAAGATCCTCTGCAATAAAAAATAATGTCCACTTACTTCATGTATTAGTCTTCAAGTGACAGAATATATGTAACTGTGTCCTTCTTATTTACACTGATTAAACAATGGAAATTCCAGGTAGGAATATCAACAGTGCAGGGAAAGATAGATCACTATTTACCATAAAGAAAACAAAGTTGCACACAGGCACAACACACAAGCAAGCACTCCACGCGTGCACGCACGCACACACACACAGAGAAAAAAAAACTGCCAAGTCCAGCAGCTAGGGGCAAGCTACTGGAGTTGTCAGTCATATGTGTGTGACATGTGCTTGCCTGTGTGTATGAATGTGTGTGTTTCTCTGTATCTCTTTTGCTGATGAAGGCTGTGACCGAAAGCTTTGTGTAAGTGCCTTTTTAATTGTGCCTGTCTACAATGTAACATGTCTCCTTTACAGTAAGCAGCAATCTACGAGGGTCAGTCAAAAAGTACTGCCTCCTATTTTTTTTTCTACGTTTAATTGTCAGGAAATTTAAATGCAATTACATAGGTTGAAAACCACAACATTGAGGATCATTTTGTCATTTTTCAATGTAATCTCCGCCCATCTCTACAGTTTTGGTCCATCTTTGAACAAGGGCATGTATCCCAGCACGGTAAAAATCACAGCTCTGCTTCCTAAGCCATTGACGCACGGATGTTTTGACGGCCTCCTCATCTTCAAAATGAATCCCACGATGAGCTTCTTTTAGTGGCCCGAACAGATGGAAGTCTGATGGTGCCAGGTCAGGGCTGTATGGGGGATGAGGCAAAACTTCCCATCCAATTTTGACAATCTCGTCAGAGGTGTGACGACTGGTGTGTGGTCTTGCATTGTCATGCAAAAGAAGAACATCTGCCATTGATTTTGTTGGGCGAACTCGCTGAAGACGTGCTTTAAGTTTGTTGAGGGTTGTGACGTATTGAACAGAATTTATTGTGCATCCCTGCTCCAAAAAATCAACCAGAATCACACCCTCTGTATCCCAGAAAACTGTTACCATAACTTTCCCTGCCGATCGCACAGTTGTGAATTTTTTCTTCCTCGGCGAGCTTGTGTGACGCCACTCCATTGACTGCCTCTTTGATTCGGGCTCAAAAAAATGCACCCATGTTTCGTCCCCGGTCACAATTTTTTTCAGAAACTCATCTCCCTCCAAACGGAAGCGCTGCAAGTGTTGGGAGGCTATTGTTTTCCTTGCCTCTTTATTCTGATCGGTTAACATTCTTGGAACCCACCGTGCACAAACTTTTGAGTACCCCAATTGTTTAATAATCGTGATCACACTGCCTTTACTAAGAGAAATAATGCGACACACTTCATCTGCAGTCACCCGACGGTCACCACGAATGATGTCATCAACTTGCTGAATGTTGTGTGGAGTCACTGCACTCACCGGCCTGCCGCTCCGCTTTTCGTCAGTCAACGGTGTTTGCCCTTCAGCTTCCTTACAACGACGAACCCATCGTCTAACAGTGCTGACATCCACTGTCACAACACCATACACCTTCTTCAGTCTTTCATGAATGCGTATGGGCGTTTCACCTTCTGCATTCAAGAATTCAATCACACAACGCTGTCTCAAACGAACATCGATGTCGGCCATCTTACAAACTTCTGCTGTGCTGCCACCTGTTGACACAGAAAGTTACTACTGCAGTGGATTGCAGAAGAAGGTTTGAGGAATGGCGCCAAATTCAAATTTTTCACTTAACTTAATTTCTTTAAGTAGAAAAAAAATGGGAGGCATTACTTTTTGACCGACCCTCGTATGTTTTCCTATATTTTTCATTTACACAGATGTAATTAACAAATCAGAGTCTATTTATTCCAGAGAAGTGACAGTTTGTTCATGACAGTTCAGCACAAATCTGATTTTTTATATACAGCAAGGCTACCTATAAATTATTCTGTGTGCCAGTGTTCATGCTGACTATAGGGATTCACACGGATCATGTGTAATTTGACATCTGGTCCTGTAAACTTACTTCTGCTCAACGTGAAAAATTCTCCAATCCACATTTTATAATTAACCTTAACATATCAAATAATGCACCCTTCGATATAACTGCTTATTGTCCACTTCCCATCACTCTATTCCCAATGTCAACCCAGTTGACCTCTTCTTCTAATCCAAAAACCATGGTTGACTCAATGTTTGCTATTGCAAGCTATTGCTATTGCAGCACAAAAGTGCCAGAGGCACCAGTAATGATATATAATTAAAAATACTAGAAAGTAAGGCTCACTGGTCCGTACATGCTAAGACAAACACTACAAGTGTGTAAGACACCGCGCTCTCACACAACAAGTACAAGGTCTGAATACATTCCATTTACGATACACTAAACTGTTTCATTCACGGTGCAATATACATACTCTCTCCCCAATAAACAGAATAGTTATAACTCAATTGTTCACAAGTGTATATTATGACTCTTGCCACAGCTATGCAGTCAGTATGCCACAGGGGTGCCATAGAAAGGGATCAGGTTCAATTCCTTGTAGAGCCGGGAAATTCTGCTCGGTGGACGGACTGGAATAGGGTACACTCTGCTTGTAGTTCCAGCTGAGGAGCTACTCAAGTGAGAAGCAGTGTCTTCAACTTCTGGAAGTTGATAACAGCCTGGAGAGTTGTATACTGACCCCCTAACTCTCCATAGATACGCGTATATAGTAGAGGACATCTCTCGAAGGGCATTGCGTGGTCTTCTGGGCCCAATGCAGAGTTCCTTTATCAATGTATATTGTATATCACCACTTGTACACACTCATCAGCACAGTACCATATTGTCTCTTCGCGTGGCAAATTTTTATTCCCTTGTTTCCAGATCAAGATTTTTCCACTTCCTCTTCTTCTTCTTCTTCTTCTTTTTTTTTTTTTTTTTTTTTTTTTTTTTTTTTTTTTTTTTTTTTTTTTTTTTTTTACTTGTGCCACACATATTCCACACGGTTTATGCTCACTCCTTCAATGATACTTCCTATCCTCCTCTAGTGTCCGAGTTGTCCCTGCTTTCCTGCGTGTTTGTTGGTTTAAACACCCTTGTTTCAAAAGAGAGTGACAGCTTCGATACAGTCTTGTCAACATTTTGTATTTTTATTTAGCAATTATTGTTTGAGCCTTATAGGCGAATGTCACAAGATATTGTCAACCACTGCATTCACTAGATTGGAATGGGGTTCATGGTAACTTATCAATTCATTTTTTAAGTTGCTGTTATCTTTTTCATCCTATCTTGGACTAGCTTTTCCATACTCCCACTCTATTTTACGTAGTCAAACAGTTATCTGCCCTTGCAAACTTCCTCCTTTACTACCAAGTTAACTAATACTGGGCAGCCTAACAGAAGTTCCAATATCCAGTCTTTCACCACAATTCACCTACACACACTTTTCACTCACTGATTTTCTTTTTTCAATGTCATAAATATTTTGCTTTCACAGACTGCTGTGCTATGAACATAAAATTGTAGGAACATCTGCCTCACAGGTCATTTTTTTTTTTTTTTTTATTAAAGAATATGTTCCTTGCTTATTCCTATTTGCTTCTGATACATTTCCATTCTCACTTTTATTTTGTTTTGATCCATTTCTTTTTTCTTTGATAGACAAGTCAAACAACAATGGCAATATGTTGCAGCCCCTTGTGTTTCACCCTACTTACTATGAACTTACTTTTCTTAGCTTCCAATTTTATTAGTCATTTGGTTTTTAAGATACTTAAATTAATTGTTTGTCCCTGTATTTTTATATCTTATTTTACCTTCGGTTGATAAAGGATTTCTGGTATGCTCACAAAGAGAGAGCTGATTCTTCCCACCCCTCACCCCCCTTACCTTGTCCTGAAGCAAACTTATCGCCAAGTATCTTGCAGTTTTTTTCCTATTATTAATCTCTTAGTCTAGTCATCAATTTAAAAGTGTCAGTTGTTGGTCCCATTGTCTAATAATTTGTACATTTATACACATGAAGTTCCAATTTTTATTTGGAACATATAGACTCTGATAATCATGAATCACAGTTCAAATGGCTCTGGGCACTATAGGACTTAACATCTGAGCCAAGGCAGGATTCAAACCTGCGACCGTAGCAGTCGCGCAGTTCTGGACTGAAGCACCTAGAACCGCTCGGCAACAGTGGCTGACGAATCATAGTTACCATCACATGGACAGAAATATTGTGTTAACTTTATTACAACATAGGGACATAACTAAAAATGTCTTTACATAATTTCCAGTTCTGATTACTTTCCTTTAATTTAATCTCACAAATAGGTTAGTGTAACATGATGTTGACAGAGGCAAATTATATATACTCACAAATTATTTAGCTAGAGGTATCTGGTTTGTATGTCTGGGAGGGAGGAGGGTGCAAGCTGAAAACTTCAAGAAAAGATTACTCATTTCATACCTGCTGGATTTAACTGCAGTTTATCTCTTCCATATACCAACCACATACCTAATGTGCATGGCAAACAGTTTGAAAGTATTATTCTATACTCAGCATTTGGAACTATCAGTTCCTTAATGAGAGAGGAAAGAGGGATAAGTTTCTGAAGGTCTCAAAGGTCACTCGGACTCCATGACTAATGTGAGGACAAGAGGAACAAATGTGTCTATAAGAAGTTTTGGAATTTCACCTCCTGGAGGTAAAATACTGATCAGTCTGTCAATCTTCTAGTAATTTTATGGTTTCCTCACATGAATTTTCACTTGGACACGATTATTCTATGTTTCATCACTCACCTGAGAGATATCTCTGAATTCCCAAAGAGACACACCTTCAAATTGCCATCAGCTGTTATCCGTAAACGGTTGCACGTGCCACAGAAGTGTTCACTCATTGAGGTAATAAATCCCACATGTCCCTTGAAGCCCGGCACATGGTATGCCTGCAAAAAGAAATTGTAAGAAAATAGGTACTGCTGTTGTGAAAATACTATAAATGTGTTGCTCACCAAGTGGAGGAAGAAGAAAATGTGCATTAAGGGGAGTTTGAACGCCATATCCTGACAATGTTAAATTTAGTGACTTAACTTCCCCGTATTTCAGGAACAACTGTAGCCATTGACAAGAAACTTTTACAGGACATTAAACTATATGTTCTGAGTCTTACAATAATTGCATTTCAGCCACTGCTTTTGGAAATACAATTTTTTAATTACACAGTTAAAATTTTGTGTACTTTTTTGTATGTTATTCTAAATAATTTTATTTATACATAACATTATGTTCTTCTTTTAGTTCAGAAGGCTCAGGATACATACTGAAAATTTGAATTCGCTATTCGAATTAGTTACTGAGATTTAGGGAAAAATGCAAGACAAAATGTAAATTTTCAGGAAGAGTTTTTAAAGTTTTAATAGACTGTAACTCAATATATGCTTAACATTTTATTTTTAGTCACTCAGAAGCACCCTGCACCATACTGTATATCATCCTCTTGATCTTTTTTAAGTTTTTTCTTGATTTCTTCTTTCTGGACTCTGTAGTGGCCAACTGTGCTGCATACTCTGCTATACCAGTGCAAACCTTGTCCATCCATTCAAATTCTCTGATGCAGTTTGCTCCAGAATTAATTCCCATATGTTGTAGCACTTTCACGCTACCAATGTTGCCATCAGTAAAAGCAATAACAGCATGACTGACCCCCACTTTAGTGTCTTCATTACAAGAAAAACATTTTTTGGTCTACATCTACATCTACATCCATACTCCTCAAGCCACCTGATGGTGTAGGGTACCTTGAGTACCTCTATTGGTTCTCCCTTCTATTCCAGTCTCGTATTGTTCGTGGAAAGAAGCATTGTCGGTATGCCTATGTGCGGGCTCTAATCTCTCTCATTTTATCCTCATGGTCTCTTTGCGAGATATACGTAGGAGGGAGCAATATACTGCTTGACTCCTCGGTGAAAGTATGTTCTTGAAACTTCAACAAAAGCCCGTACCGAGCTACTGAGCGTCCCCCCTGCAGAGTCTTCCACTGGAGTTTATCTAACACCTCTGTAACTCTTTCCCGATTACTAAATGATCCTATAACGAAGCATGCTGCTCTCTGTTGGATCTTCTCTATCTCTTCTATCAACCCTATCTGGTACGGATCCCACACTGCTGAGCAGTATTCAAACAGTGGGCGAACAAGTGTACTGTAACCTAATTCCTTTGTTTTCGGATTGCATTTCCTTAGGATTCTTCCAATGAATCTCAGTCTGGCATCTGATTTACCCACGATCAACTTTATATGATCATTCCATTTTAAATCACTCCTAATGCATACTCCCAGATAATTTATGGAATTAACTGCTTCCAATTGCTGACCTGCTATATTGTAGCTAAATGATGTGGGATCTTTCTTTCTATGTATTCACAGCACATTACACTTGTCTACATTGAGATTCAATTGCCATTCCCTAAACCATGCATCAATTCGCTGCAGATCATCCTGCATTTCAGTGCAATTTTCCATTGTTGCAACCTCTCGATATACCACAGCATCATCCGCAAAAAGCCTCAGTGAACTTCCGATGTCATTCACAAGGTCATTTATGTATATTGTGAATAGCAACGGTCCTACGACACTCCCCTGCAGCACACCTGAAATCACTCTTACTTCGGAAGACTTCTCTCCATTGAGAATGACATGCTACGTTCTGTTATCTAGCAACTCTTCAATCCAATCACATAATTGGTCTGATAGTCCATATGCTTTTATTTTGTTCATTAAACGATTGCGGAGAACTGTATCGAACGCCTTGTGGAAGTCAAGAAACACAGCATCTACCTGGGAACCCGTGTCCATGGCCCTCTGATTCTCGTGGACGAATAGCGCGAGCTGGGTTTCACACGATCGTCTTTTTCGAAACCCATGCTGATTCCTACAGAGTAGATTTCTAGTTTACAGAAAAGTCATAATATTCAAACATAATACATGTTCTAAAATTCTACAACTGATCGATGTTAGAGATATAGGTCTACAGTTCTGCACATCTGTTCGACGTCCCTTCTTGAAAACGGGGATGACCTGTGCCCTTTTCCAATTCTTTGGAACGCTACACTCTTGTAGAGACCTACGGCACATTACTGCAAGAAGGGGGGCAAGTTCCTTCACATACTCTGTGTAAAACTGAACTGGTATCCCATCAGATCCAGCGGCCTTTCCTCTTTTGAGTGATTTTAATTGTTTCTCTATCCCTCAATTTCAATATCTACCATTTTGTCATCTGTGCGACAATCTAGAGAAGGAACTACAGTGCAGTCTTCCTCTGTGAAACAGCTTTGGAAAAAGACATTTAGTATTTCGGCTTTAGTCAACCATCCTCTGTTTCAGTACCTTTTTGGTCACAGAGTGTCTGGACATTTTGTTTTGATCCACCTACCGCTTTGACATAAGAGCAAAATTTCTTAGGATTTTCTGCCAAGTCAGTACATAGAACTTTACTTTCGAATTCATTTAACGCCTCTCGCATGGCCCTCCTCACATTACATTTCGCTTTGCGTAATTTTTGTTTGTCTGCAAGGTGTTGGCTATGTTTATGTTTGCTGTGAAGTTCCCTTTGCTTCCTCAGCAGTTTTCTAACTCGGCTGTTGTACCACGCTGGCTCTTTTACATCTCTTATGAGCTTGATTGGCACATACTCATCTAACGCATATTGTACGATGGTTTTGAACTTTGTCCACTGATCCTCAACACTATCTGTACTTAAAACAAAACTTTTGTGTTGAGCCATCAGGTACTCTGAAATCAGATTTTTGTCACTTTTGCTAACCAGAAAGATTTTCGTACCTTTTTTAATATTTCTATTTATGGCTGAAATCATCGATGCAGTAACCGCTTTATGATCACTGATTCCCTGTTCTGCGTTAACCGTTTCAAATAGTTTGGGTCTGTTTGTCACTAATATGTTATCGCCATGCATCAGTTCTCTGTTTAACTGCTCAAGGTAGTTTTCAGATAAAGCTCTTAAAAAATTTCACTGGATTCTTTGTCCCTGCCACCCATTATGAAAGTTTGAGTCTCCCAGTCCATATCGGGCAAATTAAAATCTCCACCCAGAACTATAACATGTTGGGCAAATCTAATCGAAATATTTTCCAAATTATCCTTCAGGTGCTCAGCTACAACAGCTGCTGAGCCAGGGGGCCTATAGAGACATCCAATTACTATGTCTGAGCCTGGTTTAACCGTGACCTTCACCTAAATTATTTCACATTTCGGATCTCCGTCAACTTCCTTCGATACTATTGCACTTCTTATCACTTTAAACATGCCTCCCCCTTCACTTTCCAGCCTGTCTCTGCGGTATACATTCCAATCTGAGTTTAGAATTTATTATTGTTTACATAGGGTTTCAGCCAACTTTCTGTCCCTAGTACTATGTGGGCATTGTGACCGTTTATTAATGAGAGCAGTTCTGGGACCTTTCTATAGACGCTCCTGCAGTTTACTATTAGCACATTAATATTGTTATTCCCTGTTGCATTTTGTCTACTCCTACCTTGCCGCATCTCAGGAGGTGTCTTGTCGGGCCTAGGGAGGGAATTCTCTAACCTAAAAAACCCACATGTGCACTCCACACATACTCCGCTACACTTGTAGCCACTTCCTGCATGTAGTGCACGCGTGACCTATTCAGGGGGACCCTACATTTCTCCACCCGATAGCGGATGTCGAGAAATTTGCACCCCAGATCTCCGCAGAATCGTCTGAGCCCCTGGTTTAAGCCTTCCACTCGGCTCCAAACCAGAGGACCACCATCAGTTCTCGGAACGATACTACAAATAGCTAGCTCAGATTCCAACCCCCGAGGCTTTCTGCCTTCACCAACTCCACTAACCGCCTGTATGAACTGAGGATGACCTCTGAACCCAGACGGCAGGAGTCATTGGTGCCGACATGAGCAACAATTTGCAGTCGGGTGCACCCAGTGCTCTCTATCACTGCCGGCACGGCCTCCTCCACATCTCGGATGAGACCCCCGGCAAGCAGACAGAGTGAACACTGTCCTTCTTCCCCGACCTTTCCGCTATTTCCCTAAGGTGCTCCATCACCCGCCTAATGTTGGAGCTCCCAATAACTAATAAACCCCTCCCCCCATGTGCCTGCTCAGACCTTGCTGAAGGAGTGGCCACATGTCCACTCACAGGCAGAACGGGCGATGCCACACAGCCAGCCTCCACACTGACCCTCCGCCTCGTGCGCCGCGAATGCTGCTGAACCCGCCACTCCCCTTGGGAAGAGGGTGGCCCAACCGCGCCCGGTACCCGCAAAGATGTGTCGACAGAAGGGTCAGTGGGTGAAGCATGTATCACCTGGGGTGTACCATGCAAAGCACCAGACTCCCCACTGCCGCTACACTCCAAGGCAGCAGCCTGAAGACGGGTAACCGCGGCCATCAACACGTTCAGCTGTTCGCGAACAGTGGCCAGCTCCACCTGTGTCCATACACAGCAGTCACACATCCTATCCATCCTAAGAAATCAATTTACTGTAGAGAGTTAATCAACTTATAACTAGACTGCTAATTCACTAAAGGTGGCTGATAGTTGACTAAACTGTGGTTACTAGACACTTCCTGTAGAAAACAATGAAAATAGCCCTACCTGTCTCTGGACTGTATTGAAAACAAACACTAGCACTACTGGCACTATGGCTTACTAAACGGACTCTCTCTGACTGTATTCAAAACAAACACAAAATCTATGGAACACTATTACTAGCACTCGACAATAAAAAGCTTCCTAAAAGCAAAAACACATGGAAGAAGAAGTGACAAGTAAGAAAAATAGAGTTAATACTTAAATTAGCGTAGCTCGCTGCACAGCAGACATGACGCAGACGGCAGTTACGACAACACTGACACTATAAGATTATTGAACGACTCATTGGGATTTTGAGTCTGACAATGCAGACACTTCTTCAATAATTCCAGATTGCCAGGTCTCTGTAAACAGGTTTTATGATATCCACAACTGCTGCTGGGATAGAATGTTTATGGCTGTATGACCTGTTTAAGTACTGGGCATTGCAGTAATTGCACCATGAACCAGATCCAGGAGGGCAAAGATGGTGTACTGGTTTATCATCAGCTGACAGTCTCTGGAAGAAGGTAGCCCATACTGCCTGCTTCAATTTCAACAAATCCTCAGTATTATTTCTAATGGCAATCTCATAATACTGTTGTAGTTGATCAATCATTTTGTCTGTCAGCCTGCTTCTTATGGTCTTACCACCTGAAAGTTTCTTGTCTCTCAAACTTTGTTTCAACTTCCTCAATCTGGTACCCATCCTCTTCTGGACATGACCAACACATTCCAGTTCTGTGATAAGCTTCTCACCATAAGGCTGAGTGGCTACTACACTGTTATATGCATTTGAGTCTGCATAACCTAAGAACTTAGTGTAACACACTCGCCTTTAGTTTACAGATCGATTATAAATTTCAACAGCTGCACAGGCCTCCGTACGACTAGTTGTCCTTCATAATTTCTGTCACAGATATGCCCTTCTTCATGCCCTGCTTTATACTTATAACAATGTTTGGTTAAAATCTGGAAATCTATTAGCTTTCCAGTATCCACACTGGTCACTGTAGCAACAGAATTCTTAGAAATGCAGCTGCGCTTCTACCAAGTGCCCCAAAAGCTACGGATATGTCAATCATACCATCGTTTATTTCAGCAGCTTCATTTGCAGCACACTTAATTGACTCACATGCAGCAGATTTCACAGCAGCTCCAATAAATCCTGCATACTTGTCCATTTTACAAAGTGGGCGTGGCATATACATCATGACACACATTGTTTCTGCTGCAGTGTAACCTTTGCCAATAGCTCTCAATCCATAAAACCACCTAACATTTATTTCAAAATAATTATCTTTACACTTATCAGAATTCCAAAATGAATGAGTATATTTACAACTGGCAGAATTAATGATACGTTTCCTGGCTAGTCCATTTGATACCTCAATGTCTTCATGTAAACTAACTGGCCCTCCACATACATACAGCACGCACATTCACATAACACCCCTGTTAGGTTGTGTAAAAGTATCAGAATATAACCTAACCTACCGTTTACATGAGTTTTGTTTTGAGATAACTGTGTTATCACTATGTTTCATTTTAATCTTCGAAGCACTAATGGGTGTTTCGCTAGATACTCATGAGTTTGCCAGTATTTCGTTGTCTGTAACTTCACACACCACATGCTGAATGCAAAGTTTCTCTTTATACAAAAATTTATTACCATGAAACCCACATTTCTTAAAAACACTTCATTTTGGAGTCATACTTTTTGAGAGATTTACCAGTCTATTCGTCACTTTTCCTCGGAAGAACGTTAGCACTTCGATATACAAAGCATGTTTATACTATGAAAAGATACGATACTATTTTTGACAGTGCTACCAATACAAACATAATTTAACATTTGTAACACAGTAATCCACAGCTTTCTACAGGGTGGTCCATTGATAGTGACTGGGCCAAATATCTCACGAAATAAGCATCAAATGAAAAAACTACAAAGAATGAAATTCGTCTAGCTTGAAGGGAGAAACCAGATGGCGCTATGGTTGGCCTGCTAGATGGCACTGCCATAGGTCAAACTCATATCAACTGCATTTTTTTAAAATAGGAACCCCCATTTTTTATTACATACTCATGTAGTACGTAAAGAAATATGAATGTTTTAGCTGGACCACTTTTTTCGCTTTGTGATAGATGGGGCTGTAATAGTCAAAAATGGTTCAAATGGCTCTGAGCACTATGGGACTTAACTTCTGAGGTCATCAGTCCCCTAGAACTTAGAACTACTTAAACCTAACTAACCTAAGGACATCACACACATCCATGCCCGAGGCAGGATTCGAACCTGCGAACGTAGCGGTCGCACGTTTCCAGACTGTAGCGCCTAGCACCGCTCGGCAACTCCGGCCAGCTGCTGTAATAGTCACAAACATATAAGTATGTGGTATCACATAACATTCCGCCAGTGCGGACGGTATTTGCTTCATGATACATTACCCGTTTTAAAATGGACCGTTTACCAATTGCGGAAAAGGTCGATATCATGTTGATGTATGGCTATTGTGATCAAAATGCCCAAGGGGCGTGTGCTATGTATGCTGCTCGGTATCCTGGACGACATCATCGAAGTGTCCGAACCATTCGCCGGATAGTTACATTATTTAAGGAAACAGGAAGTGTCCAGCCACATGTGGAACACCAACCACAACCTGCAACAAATGATGATGCCCTAGTAGATGTCTTAGCTGCTGGGGCAGCTAATCCTCACATCAGTAGCAGACAAATTGCGCGAGAATTGGGAATCTCAAAAACGTTGGTGTTGAGAATGCTACATCAACATCGATTGCACCCGTACCATATTTCTATGCACTATGAATTGCATAATGATGACTTTGAACGTCATGTACAGTTCTGCCACAGGGCACAAGAGAAATTACGGGACGATGAGAGATTTTTTGCATACGTTCTATTTAGCGATGAAGCATCATTCACCAACAGCGGTAACCTAAACCGCCATAATATGCACTATTGGGCAACGGAAAATCTACGATGGCAGCGACAAGTGGAACAGCAGCGACCTTGGCAGGTTAATGTATGGTGTGGCATTAAGAGAGGAAGGATAATTGGCCCCCATTTTATCGATGGCAATCTAAGTGGTGCAATGTATGCTGATTTTCTGCGTAACGTTCTACCAATGTTACTACAAGATGTTTCACTGCATGACAGAATGGCGATGTACTTCCAACATGATGGATGTCCGGCACATAGTTTGCGTGCGGTTGAAGCAGTATTGAATAGCATATTTCATGAAAGGTGGATTGGTCGTCAAAGCACCATACCATGGCCCGCACGTTCACTGGATCTGACATCCCCGGATTTCTTTCTGTGGGGAAAGTTGAAGGATATTTGATATCGTGATCCACCGACAATGCCTGACAACATGCGTCAGTGCATTGTCAATGCATGTGCGAACATTACGGAAGGCAAGCTACTCACTGTTGAGAGGAATGTCATTACACGTATTGCCAAAGGCATTGAGGTTGACAGAAATCATTTTGAGCATTTATTGCATTAATGTGGTATTCACAGGTAATCACGCCATAACAGCATGCATTCTCAGAAATGATAAGTTCACAAAGGTACATGTATCACATTGGAACAACCGAAATAAAATGTTCAAATGTACCTACATTCTGTATTTTAATTTAAAAAACCTACCTGTTACCAACTGTTCGTCTAAAATTATGAAACATATGTTTGTGACTATTACAGCGACATCTATCACAAAGCGAAGAAAGTGGTCCAACTAAAACATTCATATTTCTTTACGTATTACACGAATATGTAATAAAAAATGGGGTTCCTATTTAAAAAAACACAGATGATATCAGTTTGAGCTATGGCAGCGCCTTATAGCAGGCCAACCATTGCGCCAGCTGGTTTCCCCCTTCGAGCTAGACAAATTTCTTTCTTTGTAGTTTTTTCGTTTGACACTTATTTCGTGAGATATTTGGCCCGGTCACAATCAATGGACTACCCTGTATATAATAAATTACCGATTTTATTAGGTCTTGACGTAATGCATGTAAAAATTTTAACATTTTCAACTGGTGTAGATTATATTTTAGAAAATAAAATAAAATACTTCCCACACAAGTTTATAAGTAATATACATATCATTTTAGTTGGAGAATTGCAAATTTTATAATCAGATAAAAACCCAAAAAAGTGAAAAAGAATGTTTTCCCCTTCTAACTCCCCTTAAAGTTATGGAAATGTGCAAGCTTTTGGAGTCAGTGGCTTCTTCTTCTGGCAGAAACAATGAAGGGGAAGGAAAAGGGAAGAAATAAAAGGATTGTCAAGGTTCAGGAAATGGGGAGAGTTGCAAAGAAGCTGCAGAGAAACCCAGGCCAGGACAGACTTACTGAATGGGATGAGAAATATGTAACTAAACCAGTCCATCTCTCATACCACCAGCAGATGTGAAGTATTCTTGTGATCGGTAGTAAGTCATAAACATTAAATTATTTTCAATGTATGTTCATATGTAATACTGCACGTACCTTTGAGGTATCATTGGGCCCATTGGGAAGAGGATCAAAATCAGGCCACTGCTTTCTAATTATTTGGAGCATTTCACTAAAGGAGACCATCTTCCCATCATTCCATTTGTTGCCGCTGAAAGGCATGTACTCGATAAATCTTACATCAACATTTTTCTCTTTTGTTAACTCCACAAAACTGCACACTTCATCTTCATTAAAACCTTGCATTACAACACAAATTATCTGTGGAAGAAAGACACCATTAAAAACTTGGTATCAGATAAAGCATGGTTTAAACAGAGTTTGAAAGACTTTTTGATAGGCAACTCATCCTACTCTATACATGAATATCTTAACAGTGGCTGTTAGGCCAGCTTAAATAAGAATGTCTGTTAGATTTCAGTTCTGAGAGCACTTTGTCATAACAGTCAAGATTATGTACTTTTTGTTTGATAAATTTATGAATAGTGCATAACAATGTTTCGGTCTGACAGCGTATCAATTCTGAAAATATTAGCTGTTACAGTTTGTATTGTATTCACCTAGTTTGACAATCTCCTGACAAATGATCAGGGTATTCAAATGTTTTATATTTTTTATGTTATACTTTCTGGCATGTTACTCACCCATGAGAATCATCTCATGTTTTGGGTCTTGGAACAAAAGCTGAATCTAATCTAATCTAACCTACAAAATAATGGTTCTACAAGTCTGTTGTTATATTTGTATACCTCACTGATTCTGTTAAATTAATCTTTTTCTCTCTTTTTAGAGAATGTGGGAATTTATCTTAGCATGCCAAACTGTTAACCTTCTTAACAATTTAAGAAAATTAAACTACATACGTCTCCAATCCTTTTTCCCACTCCAACGCACACATCTTTTGCTGAAGGTATTATTTTAACTATTACATTAAATTATGAAGCTTTCTTGAAACTGTGCTGCCATTTGTGAAACAAAGTTAAAAGTGTTCTCAAGATAAAAGGTCTTCACAAAAGGAGCATTTAGTATCTGTGCAGGTAGTAACACTGACAGCCTTCATATAAACAAGCCCATATGGTAGAACATCCTGCTTTACACATACACGCAATGGCAGAAAAAAGGAAAAGAGCACACCTTTCATTCAAGCATTGAATATATAAACTGATGAGACAAAACACTACGACATCCTGTTTGATAATGTGTTTGTCCACTGTTGGAACACAATACAGCAGTGATTTTGTGTGGGACAAGTTCAATAAATTTCAGGTATGTTCCCAACATTATGTGAGGTATGTTCCCAGCATTATGCAGCACCGCATGTCTAAGCACAGGTCATGTAATTCCCATAAATTGGAGATCAGTGGTTTCTGGGTGCAGAACTGGTATCTGATATCATCGCAGATGTATTCCATCAGATTCAGAAGGGGTGAATTTGATTCTGGCCTCGTGACACTGAAAGTCATATTGTTGAAACATGTCACCTTCATTAGGGACAGAGTGCGGACAGTGCACAATAATGTTCACACAGAACAAAGCTGTTATGGAGCCTTCAGTTACTACCACAGGACCCATAGAAGACCAGGTGAATGTCCTCCATAGCATAATATTGCTCCCACTGGCCTAAGTCTGTAGCAAAGTGCACCTTTCAAGCACCAATTCACTCTGTTGACAGTGTATGTGCACAAAACCGTCAAGCAGGTGTAATGCGAAACACGAATGATTCAACCAGATGACACATTTCTATTGATTCACTGCCCAATCTCAATGCTCCTGAGCCACAGAAATTGTAATTCAACAGTGTTGTCAACATGGGAACATACAGGGGTTGTCTACAGCAGAGCCCTATGTTTAACAATGTGCAATGATTGGTGTGCTCTGAAATACTCGTGCTTCCACCAGCACTGTGTCATCAGACCTGCCACAGAAATTAGCTTCCTCAACCGAATGTCATCTTTTTCAAAGGAACCATCCCAGCATTTGCCTTAAATCAATTAGGGAAATCAAGGGAAACCCAAATTTTGGTGGCCCGATGGGTCTCGGGTCCGTTGTTCTCTCGAAGGCAAGTCCACTGTCTGACAACTGTGGTGGCATGACCTAGTCTTAATTAAGCCAGAAAATCCTGGGAAATGCTGACATACTTATTGATTTAAGATATAACAATTTAAAACAATCCTTTCATGAATTTCACTACAATTTTCTGCTCTTTTGAAAAAAAATTTCTTTTGACTGTTTTGATGTTGTTTAGTATGTTTAAATAATGATGGCAGTCTCTATAAAATGGCAGTTTGACTTTTAAGTTTAGTTATACTGTTTTAAACTACATCCTTCATCTATTTGTCCACCCAGAAGTGCTATAGGATATAACTTGAAGACTATGGTGAGATGGTGGGGGACAGTCATGTGTTGAGAAGGAGGTGCTGCCAGAAACGAAGTGTGTGAGGTGACGTTATTGACACTGCATACAGGGAGAATAAAAATACTCTATTCCATATTCATTTACAATCTACGTCTGGCCCCCATATGGTTTTACTTTTCTCCAATAAGAAAAAAAGAAATTGTCAGTAACTGTCTTTATAAGGTCTTAAAAGGAAACAAACAATAGAAAATCTAGGCTGGAATAATGACCATATTATAAAAAAGATACATTGCTATTCACTGTATACAGGAAATGTTAGGTCACAGACAAGCACAACAAAAAGACTACTAAACAAGTAAGCTTTCGATCAGAAAGTCTTCTTCCAAAGTGGACAAAACACACACACACACACACACACACACACACACACACACACACACACACACACACACACACACCCATGACCGTTGTTTCTCCCATTATGCGCAGTTGCTCCCAGTCTGGCCCTAGCAGCCAGAGACAGTGGTCATGTATGTGTGATCTGCATTTGCGCGTGTGTGTGTGTGTGTGTGTGTGTGTGTGTGTGTGTGTGTGTGTGTGTGTGGGAATGGGGGGGGGGGGGGCGTTTGCACCAAAAGCTTACGTGTTTAATAGGTGGTGTTCCCCCCCCCCCCCCCCCCCCCTGCCAGCAACACAACATCTACACTATACAGTGAGTGCCAATCTATCCTTTTCATAATACTGTCGTTACCACCTTGCCAAGAGGCATATTGTGGAGTAATCCGAAGGGCTCTACTAATTTGTACAAGAGGAAGGAGAGCACAATCTCAATGTAAGTTTTTAGAAAACTGGTATGTGCGTTACTTCTCCAAACCTTTCAGAAAAGACACGGTATGCTCTTCATTCAGCAAGATGCGTAATAAACAATATTAGCAATACTGCATCAAACTTGTTCACTTTCATCTTTGGATTAAACATTCGATTTCAGAGAGTACAGAATTTGGCAGAATCAAATTTTGGGGATATGTGGAACTGGGACAATGGCATATTTTTTACCCATTCAACAAACTAAGCACTGCTGATTGCTACTTTTATTGTGTCTGCTGCTGCAATGCATATATGAAACTGTAAGTGCAGCATCTATGATGGAATAAAATGTTATACAAATGAAACAAACAGGCACAGTGAAATAGAGTAGTATGGCTCATCATTTCGGTCTCACAGATTAGCAGGTGTTGACTTGAAAGATAATACTTAAGAAGTATTTACTCAAATCCAAGCCGCACTTTTTTTCCGGTTTTTGTAATCCAAAAAACCGCCTGCGGCTTAGAATCGAGTGCAAAGCAAGTGGAAGTTCTGAAAAATGTCAGTAGGTGCTGAAACAACTAACTTCTGCCGTCGAATATATGTAGCGCTACACAGGCACAAAGATAAATACTGGCGCCAAAACCTCTGCGTCAGTAAATAAATTAAAAAAAAAAAGGTGGAAGACAATTTTCATACATTATCCAAAGAAGTAAATACAAATTCCGTATTGTTCATCTTCGAATGTAGCAGAACTTCAATGTATTACGAAAATCTGACTGGCAAGACTGTTTGGGATGTTTGTCAATATGGCCAACTCTACGTTCTGAATGTTTTCCTACCTGTGAGAAGAGATGGTTGCTAATAGGAACCTGATGAAATGTGAATCACATGCAGTATTCTCTTCATCATAAGAGTTATACGAATATAAACATTTTGCCACGTATTCTTTCGTGTTTGCTGCTATCTTATTTAAATCCTGTCTGCCTAATAAACTACGAAACTAGAGTGAGACAACAGCAAATGCGGAAGAATATACGTATCGTGTCATGTTTATATTCGTATTATTCTTATGCCTAATAGTGATACAGTCAGAAATGAAGCATGGCAACTGACTAGATTTTTATATCTAAGATGACTCTAATTTCTGTGCAGAATTTGATGTACTAAAGAAGCGGCCGCAAAGATTTTCAAATGGAGAAAAATTTTCGCCTAACTCTCGTTCAGAACATGTTCTATCATACGCAGTCTATTATGCACTATCAGAATGTGACAAACAATGCATGACACAGTACAGTAATGCATTTTCAGCTTAGAGTGACATAAACGCCTATAACAAGGAAAATGGCACTTATCAGATCAAAGCAAAATAAGCAATCGATTCAAACCAGATGAAGCACGTGAAAAAGGAAGGGTACCAGTATAAATACGGACGGAGCGCCTGACGCATAGCAATGGCTACCTGGTAAAGCTTAAGTGCTACGCTTACGACTCGAACCAAACTACTGTAGCTGTATCGTCATTCACTCGAACTAAATTGTGTCTCATATTACAATGGACTGACTTTGTTTCGATTTGGAGGTGCGGCCTAACATTTTTCTCTCCCCTTCAACTTCGAGTCTCAAATTTCAGGTGCGGCTTAGATTCGGGAATTTTTTTTTTTCCTTCCTTTATTTCGAGTCTCATTTTTCAGGTTTGAGTGCAGCTTAGATTTGAGTAAATACAATAGGTGGTATTTCAACTAATTCTGACTATGAAATAAAACAAAGTACAGCAGGGAGCTCTGACGAATTAAAGAGCAGCGATGAAGATTCTGATGAATAGTAAAGTATGAGTTAAGAAATAAGATGCTACTGAGATCATAAATTTTTCTTGTGTTGATGAATCTGTTAACAAACATATTCAAAAATGCACTGAAACATTGGCACATGTAGTGTTGGGAGGTGATAAACTGTCATTACTGTTAGAGGAGCTACGTATTTCTTGCTGTTCTACTCCTACATGACACTGTATCTGAAGGTATAGAATGAATCTTCACTGGCTAGAGAAATGGGTAACACAATTTTACAAGTCTCTGCTGTCATGTAATCTCTTCAGGGAAATCATGACTGTACTACGATTCGGTTTGTGGTTGACAAGGTCAGAGTCATTAAGAAATGCAAGGCAGCTACCATGTCAGTCCTAGAAGAAAGAGACGTAGCAAACTGTCAAAGCATGTACATCCCTGGTCCTTATGTTTGTGGTGATGTACTAACCAAGTAATACTGAAGTGTGATCCAAGTCGCACAAATATGGCTTTAATAATAACCTCCGAACAATATGCCTCTAAGGACTCAACAAGACACAGAACGCTGATGTGCACATTACAAACTAGAATCACACAGAGAGTCAGTCAGCACTGTTCCACACTTACATATGTGCAAGTCGCCAGCAGATGGCATGGCAGGGACCGCACGGCACGCTTGGCTCCCAGAGATGGCCTCCAGCAGCCAGCCTGCAATGATCAGTCGGTGACCAATTTAAAGACGCAAGTACGGCAACACCACTCTCGGTGCACTCACACAGACACGTACTAGTAGCACGATACAGCAGTGATGAGCAGTAGTACCCCTCCTGTCTTGCGCGCCTTTTATCTGGCCCTACAATTTACTTTCCTAGACCCACACAAATGCCTGATCCTCCTAATTCAATTTGCTCTGCAGACTATTTAAAATTCATAAAGAAAAAGGAGCCACAATTGCACTTTGTGTGCCAGTTACTTTCCAATACATTGGCACCAGCTGATCTTATTTAAGAATACTGAACTTTCGTAGCCATACTTACAGCACATCCTTTGCTTCCTGGTCTAAATCCAAGTTAACTCCCAGCCCCCTCCCCCCCCCCCCCCCCACACACACACACGCCCCTCCCCCCCCTCTCCCCCCCCCCCTCGCAATCAGCTAGTTGTGTGCTGTTATCTCACGTCACACCCTAGTCTATGAGTACCCAGCTGTCTATCACCTGACCCCTCTACCTGCACCCCTAGCTAGCCCACAGATGGCTCCCCACTCTCCCACGAGCCACTAAATGCTTCCCTCCAAACCCCTCCCATCTCTCTCCATTCCTCACATTGCCTCAACCCACCCCATCCTACCCCACTCTAAAGCCCCACCTCACTCCAGAACACTCACCGTGGGCCAGTAAAGAGCTGGCAGTTGAGCGACCACAAAATAAGGAGACGTGCATGCGCATGTGAGTGTGTGTGTGTGAGTGTGTGTGTGTGTGTGTGTGTGTGTGTGTGAAAGTGTGCTCGTGCTCATGTTTTCCCTACAGCTAGAAAAAGAAAGTGCATTCTGGAAGCTCGCCAAGCAACGTACCTTTTAGTTTGGAATGTAGAAGACGAGGTACTGGTGGAAGTAAAGCTGTGAGTACGGGTTGTGAGTCGTGCATGGATAGCTCAGATGGTAGAGCACTTGCGCATGAAAGGCAAAGGTCCCAAGTTCGACTCTTGGTCCGGCACACAGTTTTAATCTGCCAGGAAATTTTCATATCAGTGCACACTCCACCGCACAGTGAAAATCTCATTCTACATACCTTTTGTTCATGTGCCTATCGATGAGACAGTGCTTCTGCCTTTTGGTGAGCCATCTCCTTTATTCCTAAATAATTCGTAATTTTCAACAGAAACTTTCCGTACGTTATTATTGCATCCTACATTACAATATGCAATTTCCACAATATGTGGTCCTCTGTGAATATAATGGGGGTAACAACTGTAGGAGACCAAAAACTGACTGCAGTAAGCAAGTTCAACTTATTGTACGTTGCAGTAGTTATGCAGAGGTGAAGAGGGTCACACAGGATAGGCTAGCATGGTCAACTCCATGAAACCAATCTTCAGATGGAAGATCACAACAATAAAAACATTTGATTCAGCATACACCAGACTCCAAACAGCGTACACAACCTGTATGCTCAGAAACACAGAAAATCATATTGGTTCCATCAGCAGGAAACTTCAGCCCGTAATTGTTATGGAACACTGTGGCGATTTTGTTCATTAATAAAACCCAAAACTGGGGAGTAATAAGAGAGGATTGTTGTAACTTCTTATCAACCTGGTTACCAAAATACATATTAAGAACACTGGTAAAGTGTTATTTTAAAGGGGTCACTCCAAAGCGCCACGAAAGTATTTGAGCAATGTATAAAATTAGAGAATCAGTGCACAATATTGAAAGCCTATCTACATAATCTATATCTGCATGACTAGTCTGTAATTCACAATTAAATGCTGGCAGAGGGTTCAGAGAACCACCCTCAACCTCTTTATCTACCATTCCACTCCCCTACAGCATTTGAGGAAAAACAAACACTTCAATATTTCCGTACAAGCTCTGATTTCTCTATTTTATTACAATGATCATTTCTCCCTATGTAAGAGGGCTCTAACAAAATATTTTCACATTCGGAGGAGAAAGTTGATGATTGAAATTTTAAGAACCTGCTCCAGCAAATTGCTTTTGCTTTAATGACTGCTACCCCAATTCACATGCGATATCTGTGGCATGCACTTTCCTGTTTGCCAGTAATACAAAATGAGCTGCCCTTCTTTGAACTTTTAAATGATGTCCTCTGTCAGTCCTATCTGGTAAGGATCCCACACCATGCAGAATACTCCAAAAGAGGACAGACAAGTATAGTTGTAGATAGTCTCTTTAGTAATCCTAATCTTCTAAATGTTTTACTATTAAATCACAGTCTTTTGTTTGCTTTCCCACCGCATTATCTATGTGAGCATTCCAATTTAAGTTATTTGTAAATGTAATTCCTAAGTATTCAGTAGACTTCACAGCCTTTAGATCTGCGTGAATTATCATGTAACCAAAATTTAGTAGATGCCTTTTACTACTCATGCGGATGACATAACAATTTTTATTATTTAAGGTCAGTTACCACTTTTTGCATCATATGGATACGTAGCCTAAATCATTTTGCAGTTCATTTTGATCATCTGATCACTTTACAAGACAGTAAATGATTTGCAAGACTGTAAATGATAGCATCATCTAAGAGGACTGCTCAGATTCTCTCTTAAATTGTTAATGTAGATCGGCAACAGCAGGTGGTCTACAACACTTCCTTGAGGAATTTCAGATATCACTTCTGTTTTACTTGATGATTTTCCATCAATTACTATGAACTGTGACCTTTCTGACAGGAAACCACACATCCAGTTGCACAACTGAGACAATACGCCATAGGCACACAATATGATTAGAAAATGCTTGTGAGGAACTGTTTCAAAAAGTCTTCTGGAAATCTACAAATATGGAATAAATTTGAGATCCCCAGACGACAGCACTTATTACTTTGTGTGACTAAAGAGCTAGCTGTGTTTTAAAAGGTCTATATTTCTGAATCTATCTTGGCTATTTATCAATGAATCATTATCTTTGAGATAATTCATAATATTCAAACACAATATATGTTCCAAAATCCTAATGCAAATCAACATTAGTGATATGAGTCTGCTATTTAATAGATTACTCCTCTTTTCTTTCTTGAGCATTGGTGTGACCTGTGCAACTTTTCAGTCTCTAGGTATGGATCTTTATCAAATGAGCAGCTATATATGATTTCTAAAGGAGCTATTGTATCAGCATTCTCTGAAAGAAACATAACCGCTTTATTACACTGAGGAGAGCTACTACTAAGTTACTCACAGTTGCAGTTGTTCTTGATTTGAATACTGCAATATTTACTTTGTTGTCTTTGGTGAAGAAATTTCAGAAATCCGTGTTTAGTAACCCTGCTTTAGTAGCACTGTCATCAGTAACATTACCACAGCTATTGAGCAGTGAAGGTATTGGTTGTGTCTTGCCATTGGTGTACTACACATGCAACCAGAACCTCTTTGGATTTTCTTCCAGATTTCAAAATGAAGTTTCACTATGGGAAGTATTAAACACATCTTGCACTGAAACCCACCCTAAGTTTCGAGCTTCAGTAAAACATCGCTAATCTTGGAGATTTTGCATTCTTTTAAATTTTGACATGCTTTTTTTCATTGCTTCTGCAGCTGAGTTTTGACATATTTTGTGCACCACCCTTTTAATTTATTTGGTATCCTTTCAATTGCACAAACAGAATGTGCAAAGTAAGTGGAAATTACTCGTCTCTTCCCTGATTACAGTGCAATAGAAGATACTACAAGATGTTGACAGATTGCCATATCTCGTTAGCTTTATATGTAATAATGAGGTCACAGATGCAGAAATCACCAGCAGAACTGGAAAATCAGTCCATATGGTAATTAGGTCTGTAATATGTCAACAAAGCTTTGACTGTACTCCTTTATCATTTATATGTGTGAGACTTGGAAAATATCAGTAAAATCAGCACACAGTCTCCATATTTTTCACCAACAATGCTAGAGATGAATTCTGAAGATGTTAACCCAACCAAGTTACAAACGATGAAGTGCTGAGAATACGAGGTCTACACAGCCTGCACGTAATTATTGTTGAAAGAAGACTGAAGATTGCAGGTTATGTTCTACGCATGTAAGGTGGAAGAATCCCAAAATCAACACTGTTGTGGAAATCAATGGACAGATACAGATGTACAGGAAGACCTTTTAACACCTGGAACTTTTGCAATGAATCTTCAATGCATGGACACAAACTTGGAGGAAGGTGAGAACTTGGCAGCTGATCGAGTGAACTCTGTGAAACCAGTTCCTTGTATGGTACACAGCAAATCTGAGTAAGTTAGTAAGTAAGTAAGTAAGTAAGTAAAGTAAGTACAACTGGGGATTTTGCAAAACTGCTGGATGATCGATATTATTGTCTAGATTTGACACTGTTGGACTTATACCTTTTCCTTGATGTGTATTCTTCAAATTGTGAGTTTTATGAAAAAGCTGATAGGTACTTACCAATCAACCTTCCCTCACATGAACTGACATTGTCTCTTTATAAATTCTACTGTGCTAACAATTATCTACTGAGAATCCTCAACTAGGTCTCCGCAGCTCAAATGAGCCAGTTTCTTTTAAATTTCTGTCTTTGGCTATAATTGTCTTCCAAGTATGGTGACACAACATCCTGTCATGAAACTTTTGCCTTTACACTTGTTTTTTTTTCTGGACACTGCCTTTTTCTGCACTGTGCACTAAATACACTATGTGAGTAACGCCCAATCTCCAACAACCAATCGTGAACTGTAATCAGTTGTGAACTCTACCAGGGCACATAACAAACAATTAACATTTGCGTTTTAGTGTTCTAAGCTGTGAAGTCATCAGCGGACAAATAATTTAGTACCTATTCCTGGACAGCCGGAGTGGCCGTGTGGTTCTAGGCGCTACAGTCTGGAACTGAGTGACCGCTACGTTCGCAGGTTCGAATCCTGCCTCGGGCATGGATGTGTGTGATGTCCTTAGGTTAGTTAGGTTTAATTAGTTCTAAGTTCTAGGTGACTGATGACCTCAGAAGTTAAGTCGCATAGTGCTCAGAGCCATTTGAACCTATTTCTTACATGCTGTTGTTTGGAACAACAACTGACATGATCCAAAATATTACTTTTTTTTATTATAGCTTCACTTTTATTTTGTCTAATGATTACTAATTTCAGTATCAAATTCCATCATCAAGCCACTATATGATTGGAAAGCAAAGTGTATCGTTAAAATATTGTTTATTAAACAGATTACCATTATATCATCATTCCTTAAAGTAATGTCCAAAGTGGAAGGACAGATGATTGATTTTGAGTATATACAAAAGTCAGAGTACTGAACCGGATATGAAAGAAGGAAAACCAGAAGGGCAGTGAGAGACGGGTGCCTTCTATCACCTTACTTCCTTAATATTTTCATCAAGGAAGTAATAACAACAACAAAGAAAAGATGACAAGAATCAAAAGGTAATTTCTGGAATACTCCAAGGAAATGTGATAGGACCATTACATTTACAATGAATATAAATGATCCAGTAGAAAGTGTCAGAGGCTCCTTAATATTGTTCACAGGTACTCTCACTTGTCCATCAGAAAGTAGCAATAACAGAAGGCAGTATCAATTTGCACAATGACCTGCAGAGGATTGGTGAATGATGCAGGCTCTGGCAGTTGACCCTGCACATAAATAAATGTAACATATCACTCACACACACACACACACACACACACACACACACACAGGAAAAGAAATCCAATACTGTACAACTACACTATTAATGACAAATTGCTGGAAACAGAATCTACCATAAAATATCTAGAAGTAACTATCCAGAGCAACCTTAAAGTGGAATGACCACATAAAACTGCAATAGAAAAGCAGATGCCAGACTAACATCCACAGGAAGAATCTTAAGTGAATGCAAATTACCCCTGTGTCCTTACCCAGTAGGACTGACAGAAGAGAGAAAGAAGATCCAACGAAGTGCGGAGTGTTTTGTCGCAGGATCATTTAGTCACTGTGAGATCATTACAGAGATGCTCAGCAACTCCAGTGGTAGATGCCATAAGAGAGCAGTTGTGCATCACGGAAAGATTTACTACCCAAATTTCGAGAGAGTAGTTTCCGAGAAGAGTCTGACAACATAATAGTTTCTCTCATATACAATTCACGAAATGATCACGTGAAGAAAATTTGAGAAGTTAGAGATAATACAGAAGTGTACTGACAGTCACTCTTCTCAGGCACTGTTCACAAGTGGAACAAGGCAGAGGGGATCAGTTGGTGGCATGAGACGTACCCCCTGCCACACACAGTTAGGTGGTTTTTGGAGCATGATGTCGATATGGAAACTTAATTGCATGCATATACACTGCAGATTGATGACATCACAATAGTAAATCAAAGTAGGAACTAAATAAAATGTTTCAGGCCTTAAATCTAGACATGGTAAAACTAAAGCTAAAAATGAATACAAAGAAGACAAATGTTATGGCTACAGACAAGAAAGGAGGTGGAGGTAGGACTGACACAAGAACAGACAATGAGAAACTCAAGAAAGCAACTGAAATTCAATATCTCAGTAGCTTTTTGCAAGAAAACAATCAATATTTCAAGACATTCAAGAAAAGAATAGCACAGGTGAAGAATTCCTTCCAAAATAAGAAGAAGCTGCAACTGAATAAACATATCAGCTTCCACATTAACAAAATATTTGTAAAGACCTTTGTGTGGAGTGTTCTGACACACAGATGCAAAATCTGTACATTAGAAAAGCCAAAGGAAGCTCGCCTCAAACCTGCTGAAATGTAGTTCTGGAGGAGAAGTACAAGAACTAGCTGCATTGACAGAAAAATTAAAGGAAATAGGAGAGAAGAAAAAACCACTGAAAGTTATAGGCCAGGGCAAAGCAAAATACACTGGACACTTAACTGGAGACGATAATCTTTTAAAAAACATTTCTGAAGGCAAGATCGTAGGTAAGAAAACAAGGGGATGACTGAGAACATCCTACTTAAACAATGTGATCAATGAATGGGATTTTCTTCACACATGGAGATGAAGACAACTGCTGAAGAGAGGAAGCTGTGGCTGCAGAGACAAGGTTTAACCTTTTGGAAGAGTAAGGACAAACAAATACGAAAAAAGTGAATCTACATGGTAGCTACATATGGAATAAATGACAACTTCTTGTGTGCAGTCATCAAGTCACTTACCCCAGTAGGTGTCTTATCTACTAAAAGTAAAGGTCACTGTTGTGCTTTCAATAGATGTGAACTGCACCCTGAAAATGGTATGTCTAGTTTGCAGTTGTACAGAAGCTTTTTATTTTGCAAAATGGTTCAAATGGCTCTAAGCACTATGGGACTTAACATCTGAGGTCATCAGTCCCCCAAATTTAGAACTACTTAAACCTAACTAACCTAAGGACATCCCTGCCTGAGGCAGGATTCGAACCTGCGACCGTAGCAGCAGCACGGTTCCGGACTGAAGTGCCTAGAACCGCTTGGCCACAGTGGTCAGCTTTTATTTTGCAAAGAAATTTTTGATAATAAGATGAACTGATGCTGGTACTTGCTACTGAAACCAGTAGTACTTAGATACAACAAAAGTGTGACTATAGAATTAAGAATAATTTTTCCAAACAATCGAGTATTTTTTTCAAAATGGCACCACAATAGAGGATACTTATTTTAAACTAAAGACACAAAAGAAAAAAAGAGAAACTGTAAAGATCTTCAGTTTCATAATGCTCTCTTGGGAGGAAAATATAAGATACCAATTACAAATTATTTGTTTCAGTTCCTTTAGAATAATTTCCTGTTTCACAGGTGCCTTGAAGAAAATAAAAGATCTCAAAAGTGTCTTAATGACAACCGATGGCCTCATGTTGACAATAATTGGTAAACTTGCAAGCCATACTTTTTTATGTTGTATAAACTACGAAACTGTTAGCATCGTCAGCTAAAATTTACTTCTTCTGTCTTAATATACCTTCCTTCACTTACAGCTGCAGTGTGGAGACAGCGGTGAGGGTGGGAGCGGGGATGGGGGTGAGGGTGAGGGCGTACTGCTTTAAAATGGTGATTCTTGCATTGATATTCTTAACAACAGATTTATATCTTTTGTTTATGAAAGTCTGCATGCGATGACAGCTGCACTAGTAATACCTTCACAGGTTCGTATTCAAGTTGCAAGGCTAGATCTATGCCAGCCATGACACGCTCCCAGCCTTTCCTCCTCATGATCTGGTTGTAGCGTTGGGACTGCAGGGTGTCTAAGCTGATGTTCAGACCGTCAAGCCCTGCCCTCTGCAAGGCAACCAGCTGTCTTGTCAACATGAGGCCATCGGGTGTCATTAAGACACTTTCGAGATCTTTTATTTTCTTCAAGGCACCTGTGAAACAGCAAATTATTCTAAAGAAACTGAAACAAATAATTTGTAACATTGTTGCTGCATATGAAACAAAACTCCAGTTGATAAATTGAAAATACAAATTCCTTAAAAGTTAACTGTACATTTGCCCTAATACAAAGAGATAAGAAGGGTTAATAAACTGAATTGGAGAATGCAAGTTAAGATAGCAATGAAAAAATAATTAGAGGCATAAGATCACCTACTGCAACAGGGAAATGGGAATCAATATGAACCATTACCCAGCTACTGTCAACTGATTCCATGTCTCCATGCACACTGTATAAACCACTGTGGGTTTGTCCGACAAAGTACATTGTTGTACCACACATTATGGTTTATCCCCATTCAATGCTCATGTGGAGTGTGGGAAGAATGATTCTTTAAATGGTTCTGTGCATGCTGTAATTAATCTTGCCTTCATGGTCCCTATAGGAGTGATACATATGTAGTTATTGTATAATCCCTAAATACCTCGCTTAATACAGGTTCCTGAAATTTCATAAGTTGGGTTTTGTCATATATTTGGTGTCTATCTTCACTTGTCTGGCATTTCCAATTTTTAGTAGCTTCTTGATGCTCTCCCATGCATCAAATAAATCTATGATCAATCATGCTACACTATCTTGTATACATTCAATGTCTGCCATTAGCCTTATTTGTTATGGGTCGTACTTAAGCAATATTCTAGAATGGGCCACACAAGTATTTTGTAAGCAATGTCCTCTATAGACTGATTGCATTTTCCAGTATCTTACCAATGAATTGAAGTCTGCATTCTGCTTTGTCTACAAGTGAGTCTATGTCACCATTTCATTTCATCCAGATATTTGTATGAGTTGACCAATAAAAACTGTGATTATTTGATAATGTAGTCATACAATACTGTCTTTTATTTGTTTTGTGATGTGCTCCAATGTACATTTCTGAAAACTTAAACTCAGTTGCCTATCTTTGGACCAAATTGAAATGTTATGATCTGACTCAAATTTGTGCAGATTTTTTTCAGGCAATAATTCATTATAGACAACTCTATCATCCAGGAAAAGTATGACGTTCCTTATAATATCATCTTCCAGAACATTAAGGTACAACATTAATGTAATAGTATAAATTACTATAACTGTATAAATAAGTTTATAAGTGTGTAAAATACATTGAACTGTTTGTTACAACAAAACATTGTACTGGTATACTCAGCAAGATGTTAAATCAGCAGATAGCTACATTTTATGTTCAACATTTTGTGTACAGCATATATGCTGGAAAGGATTTATACCCAAATTAAATAAATCTGAAGAAATGGTAGTGTGTCTCTGGAAAAATAATCCATAAAAACTCATACAGTCCAATTTGCTATTATGTCACTGTTACTGAAATATAATACAAAGTAACTGAATTCGATGAACATTCTCAGAGTGCAATATGCCTCAGAGTGAAATGCACAGTAATGTCAACATTATTTTTCAAGGCTATGTTTGTGAAAATGGATGAAAGCAAACCACACATTTTGTTCTCAATCTGCGGAAGCATTATGCACTGTGAAACACTGTACTGCTGTTCTACATAAAAGCTGTCTCATTGTCAACATCTTTCCCCTGCTGGCTGTTCTACACTTCTCATCACTGATTCAACACATTGTAAGATATTTTATGCTGTATGACACCACAGTCTAGTCTGGTTAGGACAGCACAAAAATAATATATGAATTTCAGTATTGAAACTGGAACAGCAGAACAGCTCTCATCACACTGGATATTAAATCGAGGTTGGATTACAGCCGTGGGTACATCATTTCATGCTACTCAACTGTATGTCATATGTCAGAGTTCTTCAACTGTAGTAGCTGGTGACTGGTGGCTGGCGACTGGTGGCATACCCATCTCTTGGCATCCTGTGAACAGACGTTCTCCACAGGTGACAGATTTGAAGGAAATGCTGGATACGGCAACAGTGGAACACTCTCTGTATCGAGGTAGCTCAGTACAGATCAGGTGATGTAAAGTCTTGCATTATACTGTTAAAAGATAACATCACGGAGCCCTTGAAAATAGGGTACAGCGATAGGCCTTAACAAAACACAAATGCAATGGCTGCTGTCCAAATTACTGGCTATGTGAACCAGAGGTTGTGACATGTATCCAGTTGCACCCCATACCATCACATCACATGCTGGACCTGCATGTGAATGACAGGTACAATCTGGCCAGGTCTGTTGGCATCAGAGCTTCCACACACAAGCAAGTACATCAATTGTGACGATGTTGCAGAACCGAGACTCATCTGATACAATGACACAGTGCCATTCCTGTGTCTGGCATTGTTGTCAGTTGCACCGCTGTCAGTTCAACTCTCTCTAGAGCTGCATTAATGGCTTGACAGTCTGTGCTGCTCCAGATGCCATCACATTGTATGTGTGGATACTTGTCTCACTGTATACAAGCCCACTTCCTGACTAAATGTACAAAACTTCACTGCAGGATCATGTACGCATGAGCGAACACTTGTCTGCCCTCTCAGGTGCTAGTTGGATGGCACTACGGAGGCCCTGCAAGGCATTTAGCATGGCCCTCCTGAACATACCAATTCTATGTTCGCACAAAATGAGATTCTGAGCAATGCAAGCAGCAATATAGTGAAACAATAAACCAGAGTCTCACCAGACCATGAGCCTGCCACTGCCAAATCTGGAATGCTGATAAACATTTCTCCTTCTTCCATTATGTATAACATGGTCTTTGTGTACACAACCAACACTGAAATAGAATTTCTGAATGAGAAACCTGCTTTCTTGCATACAGAATATGCATGGGAGTGCTGAAAAGTAATGCCTCTGAATTTTTTATTCTGTTCTCAATATCGGTCGAGGTATGACACGTCACGCATATTACTTGGTCAACTTTCCCACTTCACTGACTCGTGGCACACCCCCCTCCCGCTAACAGATGGAGTCGCAATAGGCAGCCCACTCTGGCCAGAGATTGTGAATATGTTTACGGTGCACTTCGAGGAAGAGGCCCTGATGTCATCCAAATGGAAATCCATCTTCTTCTTCTTCTTCTGTTATGTGGATAACACACTTGTCATCTGGCCTCATGGAAGAGACAAACTTCTTGACTTCTTTGTACATCTGAACTCCACACGCCACAAAATCAAATTCACTATGGAGACCAAAGAAGAAGGAAGACTACCATTCCTGGACATCATAGTCAGGAGAATAACGGACAGCACCCTGTGCCACAGTGTGTATCTGACTCTATAAAACACATAAACTCAGTTCTCCCTATGGCACTGTGAATAATTTCAATAACAAAAACTGAGATGAATGTTGCAGCGTACATTTAATTTCCACTTTGGCTTTGCATTCAAGATCAGTCTTACCTGAGAGTGCAACATTACATCTTTGTTTAATTTAATTATATGTTCATTAGATTTTGGTTATAAGGCACGTTTTGCTTCCTAATGTTTCATCTCCAAATGCTGGAAACAATCCATGGAGGAAGAGGAGTATGTAAGACATTGGTGGACCAGGTTGGAAGTATCTGTGAATTTCAATACTCTGTAGAAGAGCTCAATCATTTGAAAATAACTTTCAGACCTTGTGGCTATTCTAACAGATATACATAAGGCACTACATTCTAAAATATTTGCATCTGTCAGTGACAAAACAAGCAACTAGATTAAAAGTTCTCTTGCCACTTGTAAAAACAGTCGCAGATTGTGACCTCTGAGTGCTATAAAGAGAAGGTATTGATGCAGTGCTTAAACCAAACAGAAGACCACAACTGCAGCCATACTCAAGCAAATTGCTATGCAGTAGTTTCAGTGAATTTGACAATGATGTGGCTGCTTTCATAGTGGCCCAGTCATATTGTGGGGTACGGAATGCCAGTGACAGGGCTGGAATTGTAGGTGACAGATGGGTTTTTGGCAAAGCCTTGTATCAATACCTCCTTAATTATTGAGCTGAAAAACTGTAAAAAACATCATACAGTAAAATCACACAAAAAAAATTCCTATTTCTGCAGGTATTGTGCCTTCTGTTTCTTTTTCATTACAAAAACATATTGATTCAAGTTTATAAAGTCACAACTATGTCACTGTGATTTGTGTAACACACATTCTGGAACATGTTCCAGGAATGCCATGAAACAGACAGCTTTAAATACTTACTCTAGCTCATCTTTCAAGACTTGCATGCCAACAACAACACCATCTATCCAATCTGTTTTTATTTCACTTTCATGTAAAGCTTTCTCCACAAAGGATATCATCTGCCATGTAGGCAGTGCAAGAGGAAATTCCACACTCACATTTGGGTAACCAAGTGGATTCTGTGTCTTGTCAGAACCAAGTACAATCAACCCAATTTCATCTTTACCACTGGTAAATATCTGGAAACATATTAAATGGTAAAAATAAGTTTTGTTTATAACAAGTTGTATCCAATAAAAACATCACACACAGGTACTCTTTATAAAATCATTTAATTCGATAGATAAAAAATCTAGTCACCAAGCAATGGCAGAACACACACATAAAACACTGTTGTGATAGGCAAGCGTTTGGAGCCAGTGACTCCTTCTTCAGGCTGAAGGGTTGCAGGGGAAGCAAGAAGGGTGAAGGAAAAGGACTGGAGAGGTCTAAAAAAAGGGGTAGATTTTGGTAAAGTTACCCAGAAACATGGGTCATGGGTGACTTACCGTACAGGATGAGAAGGAGAGACTAATTGTTGGGGAGTGCATCGGGCAAGATTCGGAAACCTGAGAGCTTAAAGGTGGAAGACAGGGTAATATGCAAGACAGAGATTACTACTAAAACTGTACATGAGTTAATAAGAGTGAGAAGCTAAGTGTATTGTATGCAACAGCTGTGGGAGGGGGCAGTGAAAACAGACGGGAAAGACAATGAAAGATGTAGAAAGCTAAAACGGAGTGAAGCACAGAGTAATTACAGTGAAGAATAGCTGAGACAGGAGAAATTAACGTAAATGAAGGCGAGGTGGGTGGTGAGAACCAAGGACATGTTTTAGTGCTAGTTCCCACCTGCGGAGTTCTGAGAAACTGGTGTCTGGCGGAAGAATACAGGGGGCATGTGTGGTGAAACAAGTGCTGAGGTCACGTATGCCATGTTGAAGAGCATGCTCTGCAACAGGATATTGCGAGTTCCCAGTATATACACTACGCCTATGCCCATTTATCCTAACTGATAATTTGGTGGTAGTCATGCAGATGTAGAAAGCTGAACAGTGTTTACATAATAGCTGGTATATGACATGTGTCATTTCTATTTCTCGCCTGATCCGCAGTTCTGTGTGACTTTCCCAAAATCTACACCTTTTCATGGAACTCTCCAGGCCTTTTCCTTTACCCTTCTTCCTTCCCCTTCAACGCTTCTGTCTGGAAGAGCCACTGTCTTTTATGTGTATGTTCTGCTGCCGCTTGGTGAGTAGATTTTTTATCTATTCAATTAGATAAATTTATCAATAATTTATTGTTTTTGTTGTTATAGTTACTCTTTATAACCTACTTAAAATACATCACGTACCCTCCTCTCCACAATTCTTCGAACACATAGTTTTGCCTTTTGTAAAAAATCACTGCGTTTCTGTATAACATACTTGGAGTCAAAGTGTCCAACATCTATTACAATTATAAACAGATGAAAGAAAGTCATTGTATTTATTGGCAGTATTACGCAATCAAATATTTTGAAAGAGTTCCAGTGGTATAAATTTACAATATCTTACAAATAAATATATACGTTTATTCTTTAAATCAATTCTTAGCAATAACATAATAGTATAAATTGCAGAATCAATATAGCCAATTTTAATGTAATGACTGCAATACTAATACAAAATAACAGCGGTAAGTTATTACAAATGAGAGGGGGAGAGAGAGAGAGAGAGAGAGAGAGAGAGAGAGAGGCATTTAGACAATGTTTCATTACAGTGTGAAACTTATTAGAATTAAAATGAAGCCATAGTGAATTATTACATTCCAAAAATAATAATTATTGTGTTCTTTCACATCAAAATAATACATTCATTAGGCAATGTATACTTTTAATTTCAGAAATTTTTATAACAGCTCTGAACTTCACTGTTTCGATGAATTTATTACATGTGTCAATGAATGAGGGTTGATAACATTGCTTTAGTCATTCAATTGTTCATCATGTGATATTCGCAATGTTCTTAATAACTTCTTATGTAAAGTTCTATCATCAAAAAGATAATCTACGTAAGTTTTAAAAGTCGCGAATCTTTAAACAACAACTTGAAAATGGGTATATCAGTATTTTGTATACATTCTAGCATTGCTAGATTTACTTTTAAATTTTAAAGTATATCAGCAGATTGAGCGACTTTCCATCCAGAAAATTTGCTGTTGGCAAGACCTCACTACAAAGAAAAATGGTCTTTCCGGAGTCAAATGCTAAAAAATTCATAAATACCAGCATTGTAAGTTATACAAACAGGTATTAAGCAATGGGCATAAATATCGTTCTGCTTGACTTGAAAAAAAGTAGGTAGATGAAAGAGTAAATTGGGTGCAAGGATTGAACATAAACTCACCCAAATTGCAAAGGTTTTTTAAAAAAAAAAAAAAAAAAAAAAAAAAGGACCAAGAGGGTCACTGCTCAAGAATTGAGAACAGCCCCCCCCCCCCCCCCCCCCGCCCTTCCCTTTCTTTTACAGGCTTGCTTTCACTTTTCAGATGAGACCATGTCCCCCATATGTGAAGAAAATAGCCAATACGTAAAGAGAATTACAGATAAAGCTTTTTCTAGAATGAGATTTTCACTCTGCAGCATAGTGTGCACTGATATGAAACTTCCTGGCAGATTAAAACTGTGTGCTGGACCAAGACTCCAACTTGGTGATCTTAACCCCAGTTCTGTGTTGCCGATTTGGGAGGTAGATCTCGTATCTGGAAAGAGGAGATGACAGTTAGGGTACTATGGGTGAGCAGCTGCCATCAATTTTTGATGGTGCAGAACCCACAATAGTGGAACTGCTGCCTAGTCCAAAGGCACCTGTTACCAGTCTTACCCCACAATAGTGTATCGAATCCAGATGTAATGTCGAAGCTGATGAAAAGTCATATGAGAGATTCCTGTAATCTAGGTGTGACTTCACCAATGCTGCATACAGCCATATCAAAGTAGAGTGGACCACACCGTGGTCAGTGTCGCTGAGGCATAGAAGAGCATTCAGGTGCGACCTACATGTCTGCTTTAGTTGACAAAGACGGGGAACCCATGTCAACTAGGCATCTAAGACCGGTCCTAAAAAACACAATGACAGAAATGCATAACGTAGGTCATGGCAGGCAAAAAATGGATGCTATGAGTGAAAGCCCAGGATTGTGCTTGGTGTATTGCTCCCTGCATTCTGCCTCCAGCAATAGAAGTCGTGGATGAACAGGAAAGATGGGGACACCATATGCCATGCAGCTGCCACCAGATCATTGATAGCCACAAAAAGGAGAGTGGCACTCAAAACAGAACCTTGTGCAAGCCCCTTCTCCTGCAGGGGGGGATGCTACAGGAGGCACCAACCTGTACCCAAAAAGTGTGACATGGAAGAAAGTTCTGGATAATAATCAGGAGTGGGCCATGGAGGCCCCACTCCTTTAAGGTGGCAAGGACGTTATGGCACCATGTGGTATCATAAGATATACACGCAGTTCAATGAAAACTGCAACAAGGAACTGATGCTGAGCAAAAGCTGTTCAGATAGCACACTTCAAGTGGACTAAATTATCTTCAGTAGAGCACCCTTGGCGAAAAGCACCCTGGATCGAAGCCAAAAGATCCGGGGATTCAAGGACACAATACAGCTTTCGACTAACCATATGTTCAAGTAACTTGCAGGACACTGAGTAAACAGTCTGGACGACAGCTGTCCGTTTGAAGAAGCAATTTATCAGATTTCAAAATTGGAATAATGGCATTTTCTCGCTACTGGGAAGAGAATTCTGCATTGCACCAGGGATGGTTAAAGAAAGGCCAGGTACACTGACGGAAAAATTTGCAACACCAAAAAATAATTAATGTAGAGTAATGAAATACCAGGAATATATTTGTTGAGACAACGTATGTAAAGTGATTAATGTTGCAGGATCAGAAAACAATGTAAGTGTGAGATAAGCCACAGCAAATGTAAAAGTAATTGCTGGTACACTGATGTACACGTGTCATGTGTCAGTTTATGGGATGGAGTTCCATGCCTGTTGCACTTGGTTGGCCAATAAAAGGACAGTTAATGATGTTTGTGGATGGGTTGAAGCTGTCATCAGATAATGTCCAATATGTGCTCGATTGGAGGTAGAGCTGGTTATCGAGCAAGCCAAGGCAATATGTTGACACACTATAGCATGTTGGCTTACAACAGCAGTATGTGAGCAAGTGTTATCCTGTAGGAAAACACCTCCTGGAATGCTGTTTGTGAATGGCAGCACAACAGGTCAAATAACCAGACGGACATACAAATTTGCAGTCAGCGTTCGTGGGATTCATACAGACAGTTTTGTCAGTGGAAAAGCGAAAGCTATTGTTGATGCTCCAGGAGTAAAGACAATCAAGACATTGCTGAAGATGCCACTAAGTGAGACAGGTTCATAGAGAACTGCAATAGAAGGCAAAATCGTCAAAAAAAAGGGAGCCGGAGATGCCCAGTGGGAGACATGCCATTATAGGGTTAATGGTGATAGCAAAGAGAATGACACTCAGAATGGAACCCTGAGACACACCATTTTCCTGGATAAAGGTGTCCGACAAGGCAGACCTTTCATGAACCTCGAAAACTCGGTATTTTAAAAATGTCTGAAGGAAACAGGGTAGGTGGCCATGGAAGCCCCACATGTGAAGAGTATGGAGGGTACTAGCTCTCTAGCAGGTGTCATAGGCCTTCTCACAAATCGAAAAACACAGCGACAATATGGGATTTCTGCAGAAAACCATTCATGACATGGATGGGCAAAATAATGAGACGGTCCACTGCAGAATGCCGTGTTGAAAGCCACACTGTGCATTCATCAAAAATTGTGAGACTCGAGCCACCATATCATCCGGGCATGAATCATATGTCCCATCACCTTGCGAACACACTGGTAAGAGAGATGGAGTGGTAGCTAGAAGGAAGAGTGTGTGTGTGTGTGTGTGTGTGTGTGTGTGTGTGTCAGAGAGAGAGAGAGAGAGAGAGAGAGTGAGAGAGAGAGAGACAGAGACCTAATTTCGGCAAGAGCTGGATTTCAATCAATAAACTGAGTTGAAGTCTGCTGTTGTGGTCTTCATCCAGCTACTGGTTTGGTGCATCTCACCAGCCTATTCCAGCCTTTGTAAGCCTCTTCATCTGCATAGTATTTCAACCTAAATCCACTTAGAATGGTGAACCACCATTCAGAGAATAACTTTTTAACAACACAGTTCGACTTCTCTAAAGGCTTCTATACTGAGAATCCAACATAATATCTCACAAATTCAATTCCAGTAGAATTAAATAGTGGAAATTAACCCCTCTGTCATCTTTCCAAAGCCTTTGACTGTTTAGATTAAAAAATTCTGTGAGGGGAAGCTAAAATAGTATGGCATTAAAAGTCTTCCCCTTGCATGGATTGAGTTGTACTTTAACTACAGAAAATGGAAGGTCACATTAACAAATGATAAGACAGGAAGTGGGCGCCATGTGTAGAGAGTACAAACGATACTAGTCCCCAACAAATGTCGTAGGCTTTCTCCAAATTGAAAAACACAGCCAGTCTGGGATTTCCACAGAAAACCATTCATGACATGGGTAAACAAAGTGGGTGATAGCCAGAAGGAAGTTGTTTGTCCTTACCGGGCTTAGGTGTGGGTATAACAGTGGCTTCACAACAGTGGCTTAATAACATGCCCTCTGCCCAGGTCCGGTTGTACGTATTAAGCAAAAAGTGCTTGCCCACAAGAGAAAGGTGCTGCAACATTTGAAAATTAACAGTGTCTGGTCCAGGGCAGAGGATTGAGATGAAGTGAGAACGTGAGCTAGCTTCCTCATAGTAAAGGCAGCACAGTAACACACACGATTCTGAGAAGAGAAGGGTATTGCCTGAGTCTTCTCTGCCCATTTCCAATAGAGGTAGACAGGATGATAGTGGGAGGAGCTCAACATTTCTGCAAAATGGCGACCCAAGGTGTTGGAGATAGCAATATGGTACACGATGATACTGTCTGCTACTGTCAGGATGAAAATTGGGGAATGGATCTTGCTCCCAGAGAACCATCGGAAGTTGGTGCACACGATGGAAGAGGGGGGTGAAACTGTTAAAAGAACTAGTGAACGAAGTTCAGCTACCTTTTTGGTTATCCTGAAGAATGCGAATTCCATCGCAGCAGGCTTCAGTCCACCAAAGGATTGGGACACAGCATGGTAAAGAGGAAGTGTGAGGAATGGAATGTTCTGCGACGGTAAGGATAATGTTTGTAAGAAATTCCACCTGTGACAACTGTGGAAATCATGTTTGTTGAAGGTCGCCAGGGCGGGGTAAAGTCTCCAGTCAGCCTTAGTGTGCTGCCATTTCGATGTGCACGGAGGTGGGGTAGGAGTCAGCAAATGGATAGCACACAGGAAATGGTCGCTCGAGTAGGTGTCAGAAAGAACGGACCGTTCAAGATGATGTGCAGGACGGGCAGTGAAGAAGGAAAGGTCCAAATGGGAATAGGAGTGCGACGAGTCTGAAAGCAACATGGGTGCTTCTGTGTTAAAGATGAAAAGGTTAAGTTGATTAAGAATGGCAGCGAAGAGGGCACCTCTCGGATAGGTTCTGGAAGAGCCCCAAATGGGATGGTGTGCATTAAAGTCCCCAAGCAGCAGAAATCGGCGAGGAAGCTGTCCAATAAGCTGGAGGAAGTCGAACCTGGTGACATCAAATGATTGAGGGATGTAAATGGTAGAAAGGGAAAAGTTCAAGTGAGGAAGGAAAAGACAGACTGCAACAGCTTGATGACAGGTAGTCAGGGAGATGGATGGGTTGACTATGAATGTCATCCCATATGAGCAGCATGACTCCTTCATGAGACAGAATGCCAACCTCGAGCGGAAGGTCAAAACAGACCAGGAAGAAATACAAAAGCTCAAAGCAGTCGTGAGGATGCAATTTTGTTTCCTGAAGGCAGAGTACAAGTAGAAGCTGCGATTCTAAAAGCAGTCATAAATCCTCTTTGTTGGATCAAAGTCTGCAAAAGTTCCATTGGAGGACAGTCACAATGAGGACAATAGGAAGGGGTGTCACCTCGGCAGCTGCCAAGTGTCAGTCTGCGAAAACTCACTGCTACAGGGCACAGAGGCAAGAGGATCCTGCTCCATCAGGTCCTACAGAAGTGTCGGCTTTCTTCTGCTGTCGACATGAGGAATTCAGGGCATGTTGTCTGTAGTTCAACAATGCCTAGATGATCCTTACTGCAGTTTGATTGCATCTGCATTATTACACTTTGCCAAGAAGGGCTCTCAGCAAGGGTAGTGTCCAGACATCGTGGAGTGAACCGTGGCAATGTTGTTTGGACATGGAAGAGATAGAGAGGGACAGGAACTATCAGTGACATACCTTGCTCAGGCCACCCGAGGGCTACTACTGCAGTGGGTGCCTGCTACCAACAGATTATGGCTCTGAGAAAGCCTGACAGCAATGCCAATGTGTCGAATAATGCTTTTCGTGCAGCCACCGGACGTCTTAGGCCTGTTGCTCTTCCATTCATTGAAACTACAAAATTCCTGAGGCTCCTGCTTTATACAAAACTATCTTGGTCCTCCGACTTCATGCTCCCTGCAGCTTTTTCGATGGGTGTGAACCCTTCACCATCTTGGCTTCATGCGGCAGCCCATCTTCACCTTGACCTTCAGGCTCGCCTTCAGTTTCACGACCTATGCATGGATTTTTGCAACAATATCTTTGTGTACACTGACCATGGTGTCAGGTGTGCCTTCAACGTCAACCAACATTTTTTGATACTGACTTCCGGCACATTGCTCAGTATTTACAGCAGAGCTCTTCACCCTGTATCAGATCATGGAGTACATCTGGTGACATACTCTTTTCAACTGTGTCACTGCTCAGACTCTCTCAGCACCCTTCAAAGCCTCTGTGCACTGTAGACTGTCCATCCCTTAGTGCACCGGTTCCAGGAAAGCTTCCACTTGCTCACTTTTTATGGAGCCACTGTGATGTTTACGTCGGTTCCAGGTCATATCGGTCCAAGAGGTTGCTGACACTGCTGCCAAAGCTGCATTCCTCGTACTTCAGCCCAATAATTCTTGCATTCCCTCTGATGATCTCTTGTTGCTTTCTGTCAGGAGGTGGTGTCACTTTGGCATCGCCACTGGTCCTCCATTCATAGGAATAAGCTCTGGGTTATTAAGCCTCTTCCAGTGGCTTGGACAACCTCCTCTCAGTCGTCCTGCGGCGAGGAGGTCATTTTAACTAGGTTGCATATTGGGCACTGCCTTTTTAGCCATCACCATTTGTTAAGTGGTGCTCCCCCACTACTTTGTGTACATTGCACCCAACTTTTAACTGTCTGCTGTTTCCTCAGAGGGTGCCCTTTTTTTTTACCGTTTACGTTCCCGTTTGGGTTTGCCATCTGAGTTATTGGCCGTTTTAGTGAACAATGCGTGGGCTGTCGACCGTGTTTTACTTCTTATCAGTTGTAGCAATATGGTGAAGGCCATTTAACTTTTAGTTCTGGGCCTCCATTTACCTATTGCGTACTTCATAGACCTTTCTCCACATCCCTGATTGTAGCTGTCCTCTCTCCTGTCATTAAACGTTGACATGTAATCATTTTTAACTCCTCTCCTCACCTTTGTGTTTCACAGTTTTGGCATGGACACATATGACCCTAGTTGTTTTTGCGCCCTAAAACAAAATGGGGGAGAAATACAAGGCCCTTACATTCTTTTGTCGACTTATGTCTTTACCTCCCCTTGAGACCTCAAAATTTGTCGGGGAAAAATTCTAAAATGTGTCCGTGGAATCAGAGATATCAGGGAATTTCACTTGGAGAAACTTGTGGCAGCCCTGATTTTAGGTTTTTATATATGGAAATTATTTTTGCTTCTAGTATTGCAGTTCTGAATTGCTGAGTTCATCCTAAACTCACACGTGAGTGGTATCTGCACACCCAGGAACTTAGAACACGGGAGCCTAATTGCCCAGTTATCCCTACTTTTGATATTCGTATCTGTAAGTCACTTTCATTTCTTTAGAACTGCACAATACAAGTTTTTAGGCATTAAGCTGGTACCTGTGGATCAGTACACGCCTGTTCTGTTATTCTCCTGGATGTTTCTGGTATGGATGAGTTTAGATCTTGCATCAATAAGTTTGTGGCACTGCAAAACATTAGAGTTTTTCCTAAGCCCTCCAGTGCCGGAAGTAAATCATTTTTGTGGACTTGGCAGCAAACACTGTGTGCCACACCATATTTTATGTTCTCCCTTTTTGAGTTTAATCTTATTCCTGTCTTATCATTTGTTAATGTGACCTTCCATTTTCTGTAGTTAAAGTACAACTCAATCCATGCAAGGGGAAGACTTTTAATGCCATACTATTTTAGCTTCCCCTCACAGAATTTTTTAATCTAAACAGTCAAAGGCTTTGGCAAGATTACAGAGGGGATAATTTCCACTATTTAATTCTACTGGAATTGAATTTGTGAGATATTATGTTTGATTCTCAGTATAGAAGCCTTTACAGAAGTCAAACTGTGTTGTTAAAAAGTTATCCTCTGAATGGTGGTTCACCATTCTAAGTGGATTTAGGTTGAAATACTATGCAGAGATGAAGAGGCTTACAAAGGCTGGAATAGGCTGGTGAGATGCACCAAACCAGTAGTTGGATGAAGACCACAACAGCAGACTTCAACTCAATTTATTGATGGAAATCCAGCTCTTGCCGAAATTAGCTTCTAGCTACCACTCCATCTCTCTTACCAGTGTGTTTGCAAGGTGATGGGACATATGATTCATGCCCGGATGATATGGTGGCTCGAGTCTCACAATTTTTGATGAATGCACAGTGTGGCTTTCAACACGGCATTCTGCAGTGGACCGTCTCATTATTTTGCCCACCCAAGTCATGAATGGATTTCTGCAGAAATCCCAGATTGTCGCCGTGTTTTTCGATTTGGAGAAGGCCTATGACACCTGCTAGAGAGCTAGTACCCTCCATACTCTTCACATGTGGGGCTTCCATGGCCACCTACCCTGTTTCCTTCAGACATTTTTAAAAGACTGAGTTTTCGAGGTGCATGAAGGGTCTGCCTTGTCGGACACCTTTATCCAGGAAAATGGTGTGTCTCAGGGTTCCATTCTGAGTGTCATTCTCTTTGCTATCGCCATTAACCCTATAATGGCCTGTCTCCCACTGGGAATCTCCGGCTCCCTTTTTTTTTGACGATTTTGCCTTCTATTGCAGTTCTCTATGAACCTGTCTCACTTAGTGGCACCTTCAGCAATGTCTTGATTGTCTTTACTCCTGGAGCATCAACAATAGCTTTCGCTTTTCCACTGACAAAACTGTCTGTATGAATCCCACGAATGCTGACAGCATTCCAGGAGGTGTTTTCCTATAGGATAACACTTGCTCACATACTGCTGTTGTAAGCCAACATGCTATAGTGTGTCAACATATTGCCTTTGCTTGCTCGATAACCAGCTCTACCTCCAATCGAGCACATATTGGACATCATCTGATGACAGCTTCAACCCATCCACAAACATCATTAACTGTCCTTATATTGGCCAACCAAGTGCAACAGGCATGGAACTCCATCCCACAAACTGACACATGACAAGTGTACAACGGCGTACCAGCATTTGCATTTACATTTGCAGTGGCTTATCTCACACTCACATTGATCTCTGATCCTGCAACGTTAATCACTTTACATACGTTGACTCAACAAATATATTCTGTTGTGTGTAGACAAGACAGCCTAGACACAATAAGAGGAAGCCGAAAGGCATGCGCTACGCTCACACAGATGGACGTGAGGTCTGAAACAGGATACGTAATGAATGCTATACAGAAAAGTACATAGCTTCTGTAATACTTAACTTTAATCCATCCTTTTGGTACATCTGGGGAATGTGGTGATACAAGTGAGACTCTTTAGATACATGCAATGTTACTAATGGCGCCTTGCTAGGTCGTAGCCATTGACTTAGCTGAAGGCTATTCTAACTATCGGCTCGACAAAGGAGCGAGGCTTCGTCAGTATAGTCGCTAGCTATGTCGTCCGTACAACTGGGGCGAGTGCTAGTCCGTATCTCGATACCTGCCTTGTGGTGGTGCTCGGTCTGCAATCCCTGACAGTGGCGACACGCGGGTCCGACATGTACTAATGGACCGCGGCCGATTTAAAGCTACCACCTAGCAAGTGTGGTGTCTGGCGGTGACACCACATTCCTCCCCCGCAAATCGGCGAACGGTCGTGTTATAAGGCTTCCGCCCGCCGTGGGGAGGACCCCATGTTGACGTATGCGATGAGGTGGGGAAACTAACAACAGGCGAGGCTGTGCCACCCGCACCCAGCCATTCGGTGCGAGGGGATCTAGGAAACGCCTGATAACCTAGTCCAGGGTGCACGTCAACATGCGGTGTATGTGCCCGTAAAGAGACAGGAGGGGCCGAAGGGTCGACCGCGAAGACGCCATGTGGTCCGGAGCGGGCAAGAGCTCCATGGTGGAGGACAGCTGGTCACGGGAAGCGATCGGCGGCGCGTGACCCAGGGAGGTGCTTGGCGGCTGCAGCGAAGCGTCCACTGTGGGCGGCGCCGGCTGGAGGACAGGCGGCGGCGGCGGAGGCGGCAGCGGCGCGTCGCCATGGGGCAAAATGGAATTCATCGTCGGTAACACCTGGGGATGAGGCGAGCCAGTAGATGGGTCCCCAGGGCGCTGACCGGACGGCACCGTCGCTGAAAGCAGACGGGGAGCGGCAGAACCCGTGCGACGACAGAGGTGCAGCTGATTGAGATGCCGACGCACCTCACCAGAGGCCCCCAAAACCAAATACATCGCGCGGCCGAGGCAGCGAAGAATGCGCCCTGCGAGCCAACGCCGTGAACCTCGATAGTTGCGATAAAATACAACGTCGCCTGGAGCAAAAGCAGAAGTCTGCCGCTGCACAGGAACCTGATGCGGCGGGTGCAGCAAAGACATCAAGGTTCGATGAGGACGACCGTGGAGCAACTCAGCCGGCGAGCGACCATCTCGGGGCTGAGAGCAATACGAAGACAAAAAGAGCAACAACGCGTCCTCCCGAGAATGCGACTCTTTCAACTTCAACATCTGTGACTTGAAAGTCCGGACCAATCGTTCAGCGTCACCGTTTGACTGAGGCGAAAACGGCGCGGATGTCAGATGTTGAATACCATTGGCCTGGCAGAATGACTGAAATTCTGCGGACATGAATTGTGGGCCATTGTCAGAAACAATAGTCTGCGGAAGACCTTCAATGCAAAAGATAGCAGACAACGCTTGGATGGTGGCAGTTGACGTCGTGGAAGACATCCGGACAACAAAAGGAAAATTACTGAAGGCATCTACCAGAATAAACCACCGAGCATTCCAGAATGGACCAGCAAAATCGATGTGCAAGCGTTGCCAAGGGGAAGTGGCTTTTGGCCATGCAAATATTTTCCGCGGCGGTGCTGATTGTTGTTCGGCACACGCCATGCAAGAAGAACACATATTCGTAATCGCAGCATCGATGCCGAACCAAGTACAGTGCTGACGAGCAAGTTGTTTCGTTCGCACTATACCCCAATGTCCTTGGTGAAGAAGCCGTAAAACAGAGGACTGTAACGAACGTGGGACCACGACTCTGGACTGATCATTATCAGAACGCAACAACAAAACACCACGTCGAACAAAAAGTCTCTCCTTGTGAGCAAAAAATCGGCGAACCAACGGATCCTCGATCCGAGACTTTGACAAAGGCCATTGCGTAGCAACAAAACGCAAAACGGTAGCAAGGACCGGGTCAGCAGCTGTGGCTGTAGCTACACGACGAAAATCAATCGGAAACGATTTGACCACGTAATCGGTTTCCGAATCAATGAGCATACAAGCAAGTTCAGAAGAGTCGAATGCTCTATCCTCAGCAACAGGCAAACGGGACAAGGCATCGGCGTTTCCGTGCTTAGCAGTGGACCGATAAAAGATATCGTAGCGGTAATGCGAGAGGAAAATAGACAAGCGAATGAATTTCTGCGCTGTACACGGAGGTACAGGCTGGTTCACTGATAGGTCCTGATTTACTATAGACATGTTAAACAACTGAAATAAATCTAAACCAAACAAGTTCACTGCAGTAGAAGAACGAAGAACGTAAAATGACACAAGTTTTGTTTGTCCCTTGTATGTTGCAAGAAGGGTGCACTGTCCTAACACAGGGATATTCTGACCTGAATAACTATTTAACTTAACATTTGCGGCATGCAACAGAGGTTTGCCCAGTTGTTTGTACGTGTCATGATTGAGCAATGAAACTGCAGCTCCGGTATCAAGCTGGAATGGTATGACCTTGCCATTTAAGTCCAAATCTACAAAAAGTTTATTGTCCTGGTGACGACATGAGCGACTGTCTCATGCAATTTGAACTGACACTGGTACAGAAGCACTTGCGACTTGACGCGAGTTCCGGCAACGTCGACGCACAGCATTTGTGGAACGAACACAGTCACTGTTAGAGACAGTGGCACTGGACGAAGTGGAATTAACTACATGAATGTCCATGGGCGAAGGTACACGAGCCTGAGTATTCTTGGTTCGATTCCGGCGCGAAGCAAAGGGCTTGGAATGATTAAGAGTGTCTGATCTGAGCTTTTTCTGGCAAACACTTTGAACATGTCCTTTCTTATTACAGTAAAAACAAATAGCTTGGCGTGACGGGCAATTTTCACGCAAATGTCTAGTAGCACACCGCGGGCATGATTTCACTGCAGTTGTATGCTGTCACGGCACACCTGGTTTAGAGCGAGGCGGCAGCTGCGCGGACGCGTGCGAGGGCAGTTTACTGGGCCGTGCAGTGCGCCCGGCGGACGGGGTAAATACTTTTCGAAGTTGGACCTAGCAGATGCGTACTTGCAAATCCCAGTGGACGCCGAATCCCAGCGCGTCTTGGTGGTTAACACGCATCTTGGCTTGTACCGATTCAAAAGACTGCCATTCGGGTGTGCATCCACCCCTGCATTGTTTCAGCAATATTTACAAACTGTTTGTGCGTCGGTGATGATGGTAAAGTGACGACCATACAAGAAATCATGGAACTTAGTAACACCAAACACGAGAGCCAAAGCTTCTTAATGTGGTATCACCGCCAGACACCACACTTGCTAGTCCCTAGCTACGTCGTCCGTACAACTGGGGCGAGTGCTAGTCCGCATCTCGAGACCTGCCTTGTGGTGGCGCTCGGTCTGCGATCCCTGACAGTGGCAACACGCGGGTCCGACATGTACTAATGGACCACGGCCGATTTAAAGCTACCACCTAGCAAGTGTGGTGTCTGGCGGTGACACCACATATTCCTGGTATTTCATTACTCTACATAAATTATTATTTGGTGTTGCAAATTTTTCCATCAGTGTACCTGGCCTTTCTTTAACCATCCCTGGTGCAATGCAGAACTCTCTTCCCAGTAGCGAGAAAATGCCGATATTCCAATTTTGAAATCAGATAAATTGCCTCTTCAAACGGACAGCTGTCGTCCAGATTGTTTACTCAGTGTCCTGCAAGTTACTTGAACATATGGTTAGTCGAAGGCTGTATTGTGTCCTTGAATCCCCGGATCTTTTGGCTTCGATCCAGGGTGCTTTTCGCCAAGGGCGAAGATAATTTAGTCCACTTGAAGTGTGCTATCTGAACAGCTTTTGCTCAGCATCAGTTCCTTTTTGCAGTTTTCATTGATCTGCATATATATCTTATGATGCAACATGGTGCCATAACATCCTTGACACCTTAAAGGAGTGGGGCCTCCATGGCCCACTCCTGATTTTTATCCAGAACTTTCTTCCATGTCACACTTTTTGGGAACAGGTTGGTGCCTCCTGTAGCATCCCCCCCCCCCCCCCCCCCCTGCAGGAGAAGGGGCTTTCACAAGGTTCTGTTTTGAGTGTCACTCTCCTTTTTGTGGCTATCAATGATCTGGCGACAGCTGCATGACATATGGTGTCCCCATCTTTTCTGTTCGTCCGCGACGGCTATTGCTGGAGGCAGAATGCAGGGAGCAATACACCAAGCACAATCCTGGGCTTTCACTCATAGCATCCATTTCTTGGCTGCCATGACCTACGTTATGCATTTCTGTCATTGTGTTTTTTAGGACCGGTCTTTGATGCCTAGTTGACATGGCTTCCCCGTCTATGTCAACCAAAGCAGACATGTATGTCACACCTGAATGCTCTTCTATGCCTCAGCGACACCGACCACGGTGTGGTCCACTCTACTTTGATATGGCTGTATGCAGCACTGGTGCAGTCACACCTAGATTACAGGAATCTCTCATATGACTTTTTATCAGCTTCGACATTACATCTGGATTCGATACACTATTGTGGGGTAAGACTGGTAACAGGTGCCTTTGGACTAGGCAGCAGTTCCACTATTGTGGGTTCTGCACCATCAAAAATTGATGGCAGCTGCTCACCCATAGTACCCTAACTGTCATCTCCTCTTTCCAGATACGAGATCTACCTCCCAAAATGGCAACACAGGTCTGTGTTTACGATCGCCATGTTTGAGTCTTGGTCCAGCACACAGTTTTAATCTGCCAGGAAGTTTCAAATCAGTGCACACTATGCTGCAGAGTGAAAATCTCATTCTAGAAAACGCTTTATCTGTAATTCTCTTTACATATTGGCTATTTTCTTCACATATGGGGGACATGGTCTCATCTGAAAAGTGAAAGCAAGCCTGTAAAAGAAAAGGGGGGGGGGGGGCAGTTCTCAATTCTTGAGCAGTGACCCCCTTGTTTTTTTTTTTTTTTTAACCTTTGCAATTTGGGTGAGTTTATGTTCAATCCTTGCACCCAATTTACTCTTTCATCTACCTACTTTTTTTCTCGCCAAGCAGAACGATATTTATGCACAGTGCTTAATACCTGTTTGTATCACTTACAATGCTGGTATTTATGAATTTTTTAGCATTTGACTCCGGAAAGACCATTCTTCTTTGTAGTGAGGTCTTGCCAACAGCAAATTTTCTGGATGGAAAGTCGCTCAATCTGCTCATATACTTTAAAATTTAAAAGTAAATCTAGCAATGCTAGAATGTATACAAAATTCTGATATACCCATTTTCAAGTTGTTGTTTAAAGATTCGCGACTTTTAAAACTTACGTAGATTATCTTTTTGATGATAGAACTTTACATAAGAAGTTATTAAGAACATTGCGAATATCAAATGATGAACAATTGAATGACTAAAGCAATGTTATCAACCCTCATTCATTGACACATGTAATAAATTCATCGAAACAGTGAAGTTCAGAACTGTTGTAAAAATTTCTGAAATTAAAAGTATACATTGCCTAATGAATGTATTATTTTGGGGTGAAAGAACACAATAATTATTATTTTTGGAATGTAATAATTCACTATGGCTTCATTTTAATTCTAATAAGTTTCACACTGTAATGAAACATTGTCTAAATGCCTCATTCTCTCTCTCTCTCTCTCTCTCTCTCTCTCTCTCTCTCTCTCTCTCATTTGTTATAACTTACCGCTGTTATTTTGTATTTGTATTGCAGTCATTACATTAAAATTGGCTATATTGATTCTGCAATTTATACTATTATATTATTGCTAAGAATTGATATAAAGAATAAACGTATATATTTAATTGTAAGATATTGTAAATTTATACCACTGGAACTCTTTCAAAATATCTGATTGCGTAAAACTGCCAATAAATACAATGACTTTCTTTCATCTGTTTGTAATTGTGATAGATGTTGGACACTTTGACTCCAAGTATGTTATACAGAAACGCAGTGATTTTTTACAAAAGGCAAAACTATGTGTTCGAAGAATTGTGGAGAGGAGGGTACATGATGTATTTTAAGTAGGTTATAAAGAGTAACTATAACAACAAAAACAATAAATTATTGATAAATTTATTTAATTGAATAGATAAAAAATCTACTCACCAAGCGGCAGCAGAACATACACATAAAAGACAGTGGCTCTTCCAGACAGAAGCGTTGAAGGGGAAGGAAGAAGGGTAAAGGAAAAGGCCTGGAGAGTTCCATGAAAAGGTGTAGATTTTGGGAAAGTCACACAGAACTGCGGATCAGGCGAGAAATAGAAACGACACATGTCATATACCAGCTATTATGTAAACACTGTTCAGCTTTCTACATCTGCATGACTACCACCAAATTATCAGTTAGGATAAATTGGCGTAGTCATAGTGTATATACTGGGAACTCGCAATATCCTGTTGCAGAGCATGCTCTACAACATGGCATACATGACTTCGGCACTTGTTTCACCACACATGCCACCTGTATTCTTCCGCCAGACGCCAGTTTCTCAGAACTCCGCAGGTGGGAACTAGCACTAAAACATGTCCTTGGTTCTCACCACCCACCTCGCCTCAATTTACGTTAATTTCTTCTGTCTCAGCTTTTCTTCACTGTAATTACTCTTTGCTTCACTCCGTTTTAGCTTTCTACATCTTTCATTGTCTTTCCCGTCTATTTTCACTGCCCCCTCCCACAACTGTTGCATACAATACACTTACCTTCTCACTCTTATTAACCATATACAGTTTTAGTAGTAATCTCTGTCTTGCATATTACCCCGTCTTCCACCTTTAAGCTCTCAGGTTTCCGAATCTTGCCCGATGCAGTCTCCAACAATTAGTCTTTCCTTCTCATCCTGTACGGTAAGTCACCCATGAGCCATGGTTCTGGGTAACTTTTCCCAAAATCTACCCCTTTTTTTAGACCTCTCCAGTCCTTTTCCTTCACCCTTCTTGCTTCCCCTGCAACCATTCAGCCTGAAGAAGGAGTCACTGGTTCCAAACGCTTGCCTATCACAACAGTCTTTTATGTGTGTGTTCTGCCACTGCTTGGTGAGTAGATTTTTTATCTATCCAATTAAATAATTTTATAAAGAGTATCTGTGTGTGATGTTTCTATTGGTATACAACTTGTTATAAACAAAACTTATTTTTACCATTTAATATGTTTCCAGATATTTACCAGTGGTAAAGATGATATTGGGTTGATTGTACTTGGTTCTGACAAGACACAGAATCCACTTGATTACCCAAATGTGAGTGTGGAATTTCCTCTTGCACTGCCTACATGGCAGATGACATCCTTTGTGGAGAAATCTTAACATGAAAGTGAAATAAAAACAGATTGGATAGATGGTGTTGTTGTTGGCATGCAAGTCTTGAAAGATGAGCTAGAGTAAGTATTTAAAGCTGTCTGTTTCATGACATTCCTGGAACATGTTCCAGAATGTGTGTTACACAAATCACAGTGACATAGTTGTGACTCTATAAACTTGAATCAATATGTTTTTGTAATGAAAAAGAAACAGAAGGCACAATACCTGCGGAAATAGGAAATTTTTTTGTGCAATTTTACTGTATGAATGTTTTTTACAGTTTTTCAGCTCAATAATTAAGGAGGTATTGATACAAGGCTTTGCCAAAAATCCATCTGTCACCTACAAATCCAGCCCAGTCACTGGCATTCCCTACCCCACAATATGACTGGGCCACAATGAAAGCAGCCACATCATTGTCAAATTCACTGAAACTACTGCATAGCAATTTGCTTGAGTATGGCTGCTGTTGTGGTCTTCAGTTTGGTTTAAGCACCTTCTCTTCATAGCACACGGAGGTCGTTATCTGCGACAGTTTTTACAAATGGCAACAGAACTTTTCCTCTAGTTGCTTGTTTCTCACTGAAAGATGCAAATATTTTAGAATGTAGTGCCCTATGTATATCTGTTAGAATAGCCACAAGGTCTGAAAGTTATTTTCAAATGATTGAGCTCTTCTACAGAGTATTGAAATTCACAGATTCTTCCAACCTGGTCCACCAATGTCTTACATACTCCTCTTCCTCCATGGATTGTTTCCAGTATTTGGAGATGAAACATTAGGCAGCAAAACGTGCCTTATAACCAAAATCTAATGAACATATAATTAAATTAACCAAAGATGTAATGTTGCACTCTCAGGTAAGACTGATCTTGAATGCAAAGCCAAAGTGGAAATTAAATGTACGCTGCAACATTCATCTCACTTTTTGTTATTGAAATTATTCACAGTGACATAGGGAGAACTGCGTTTATGTGTTTTATAGAGTCAGATACAAGCTGTGGCACAAGGTGCTATCCGTTATTCTCCTGACTATGATGTCCAGGAATGGTAGTCTTCCCTCTTCTTTGGTCTCCATTGTGAATTTGATTTTGTGGCGTGTGGAGTTCAGATGTACAAAGAAGTCAAGAAGTTTGTCTCTTCCATGAGGCCAGATGACAAGTGTGTTATCCACATAACAGAAGAAGAAGAAGAAGATGGATTTCCATTTGGATGACATCAGGGCCTCTTCTTCGAAGCGCACCGTAAACATATTCACAATCTCTGGTCAGAGTGGGCTGCCTATTGCGACACCATCTGTTTGCAGGAGGGAGGTGTGCCACAAGTCAGTGAAGTGGGAAAGTTGACCAAGTAATATGCGTGATGTGTCATACCTCGACCGATATTGAGAACAGAATAAAAAATTCAGAGGCATTACTTTTCAGCACTCCCATGCATACTCTGTATGCAAGAAAAGCTTATGGAGCAGGTTTCTCATTCAGAAATTCTATTTCAGTGTTGGTTGTTTACACGATGACCGTGTTAAGCATAATGGAAGAAGGAGAAATGTTTATCAGCATTCCAGATTTGGCAGTTGCAGGCTCATGGTCTGGTGAGACTCTGGTTTATTGTTTCACTATATTGCTGCTTGCATTGCTCAGAATCTCAATTTGTGTGAACATAGAATTGGTAGGTTCAGGAGGGCCATGCTAAATGCCTTGCAGGGCCTCCGTAGTGCCATCCAACTAGCACCTGAGAGGGCAGACAAGTGTTCGCTCATGCGTACATGATCCTGCAGTGAAGTTGTGTACATTTAGTCAGGAAGTGGGCTTGTATACAGTGAGACAAGTATCCACACATACAATGTGATGGCATCTGGAGCAGCACAGACTGTCAAGCCATTAATGCGGCTCTAGAGAGAGTTGAACTGACAGCAGTGCAACTGACAACAATGCCAGACACAGGAATGGCACTGTGTCATCGTATCAGATGAGTCTCGGTTCTGCAACATCGTCACAATTGATGTACTTGTGTGTGGAGGCTCTGATGCTAACAGACCTGGCCAGATTGTACCTGTCATTCTCATGCGGGTCCAGCATGTGATGTGATGGTATGGGGTGCAACTGGATACATGTCACAACCTCGGGTTCACATAGCCAGTAATTTGGACAGCAGCCATTGCATTTGTGTTTTGTTAAGGCCTATTGCTGTGCCCTATTTTCAAGGGCTCCGTGATGTTATCTTTTAACAAGATAATGCAAGACTACACATCACCTGAGCTGTACTGAGCTACCTCGATACAGAGAGTGTTCCACTGTTGCCGCATCCAGCATTTTCTTCAAATCTGTCACCTGTGGAGAACGTCTGTTCACAGGATGCCAAGAGATGGGTATGCCACCAGTCGCCAGCCACCAGTCGCCAGCCACTACAGTTGAAGAACTCTGACATATGACATACAGTTGAGTAGCATGAAATGATGTACCCATGGCTGTAATCCAACCTCGATTTGATATCCAGTGTGATGAGAACTGTTCTGCTGTTCCAGTTTCAATACTGAAATTCATATATTATTTTTATGCTGTCCTAACCAGACTGGACTGTGGTGTCATACAGCATAAAATATCTTACAACGTGTTGAATCAATGATGAGAAGTGTAGAACAGCCAGCAGGGGAAAGATGTTGGCAATGAGACAGCTTTTATGTAGAACAGCAGTACAGTGTTTCACAGTGCATAATGCTTCCGCAGATTGAGAACAAAATGTGTGGTTTGCTTTCATCCATTTTCACAAACATAGCCTTGAAAAATAATGTTGACATTACTGTGCATTTCACTCTGAGGCATATTGCACTCTGAGAATGTTCATCAAATTCAGTTACTTTGTATTATATTTCAGTAACAGTGACATAATAGCAAATTGGACTGTATGAGTTTTTACGGATTTTTTTTCCAGACACACACTACCATTTCTTCAGATTTATTTAATTTGGGTATAAATCCTTTCCAGCATATATGCTGTACACAAAATGTTGAACATAAAATGTAGCTATCTGCTGATTTAACATCTTGCTGAGTATACCGGTACAATATTTTGTTGTAACAAATAGTTCAATGTATTTTACACACTTATAAACTTACTTATACAGTTATAGTAATTTATACCATTACATTTATGTTGTAACTTAATGTTCTGGAAGACGATATTATAAGGAACCTCATACTTTTCCTGGATGATAGAGTTGTCTATAATGAACTATTGCCTGAAAAAAATCTGCACAAATTTGAGTCAGATCATAACATTTCAGTTTGGTCCAAAGATAGGCAACTGAGTTTAAGTTTTCAGAAATGTAAATTGGAGCACATCACAAAACAAAAAAAAGACAGTATTGTATGACTACATTATCAAATAATCACAGTTTTAATTGGTCAACTAATACAAATATCTGGATGAAATGAAATGGTGACATAGACTCACTTGTAGGCAAAGCAGAATGCAGACTTCAATTCATTGGTAAGATACTGGAAAATGCAATCAGTCTATAGAGGACATTGCTTACAAAATACTTGTGTGGCCCATTCTAGAATATTGCTTAAGTACGACCCATAACAAATAAGGCTAATGGCAGACATTGAATGTATACAAAATAGTGTAGCACGATTGATCATAGATTTATTTGATGCATGGGAGAGCATCAAGAAGCTACTAAAAATTGGAAATGCCAGACAAGTGAAGATAGACGCCAAATATATGACAAAACCTAACTTATGAAATTTCAGGAACCTGTATTAAGTGAGGTATTTAGGGATTATACAATAACCGCATATGTATCACTCCTATAGGGACCATGAAGGCAAGATTAATTACAGCATGCACAGAACCATTTAAAGAATCATTCTTCCCACACTCCACATGAGCATTGAATGGGGAAAAACCGTAATGTGTGGTACAACAATGTACTTTGTCGTACAACCCACAGTGGTTTATACAGTGTGCATGGAGACATGGAATGAGTTGACAGTAGATGGGTAATGGTTCATATTGATTCCCATTTCCCTGTTGCAGTAGGTGATCTTATGCCTCTAATTATTTTTTCATTGCTATCTTAACTTGCATTCTTCACTTCAGTTTATTTACCCTTCATATCTCTTGGTATTAGGGCAAATGTACAGTTAACTTTTAAGGAATTTGTATTTTCAATTTATCAACTGGAGTTTTGTTTCATATGCAGCAGCAATGTTACAAATTATTTGTTTCAGTTTCTTTAGAATAATTTGCTGTTTCACAGGTGCCTTGAAGGAAATGAAAGATCTCAAAAGTGTCTTAATGACAAACGATGGCCTCATGTTGACAAGACAGCTGGTTGCCTTGCAGAGGGCAGGGCTTGACGGTCTGAACATCAGCTTAGACACCCTGCAGACCCGACGCTACAACCAGATCATGAGGAGGAAAGGCTGGGAGCGTGTCATGGCTGGCATAGATCTAGCCTTGCAACTTGAATACAACCCTGTGAAGGTATTACTAGTGCGGCTGTCATCGCATGCAGACTTTCATAAGCAAAAGATATAAATCTGTTGTTAAGAATATCAATACAATAATCACCATTTTAAAGCAGTACGCCCTCACCCTCACCCCCATCCCTGCTCCCACCCTCACCCCTGTCTCCACACTGCAGCTGTAGGTGAAGGAAGGTATATTAAGACAGAAGAAGTAAATTTTAGCTGACGATGCTAACAGTTTCATAGTTTATACAACATAAAAAAGTATGCCTTGCAAGTTTACCAATTAAATATCTTATATTTTCCTCCCAGGAGAGTCTTATGAGACTCAAGATCTTTACAGTTTCTCTTTTTTTCTTTTGTGTCTTTAGTTTAAAATAAGTTTCCTCTATTGTGGTTCTGATTTGAAAAAAATACTCCATAGTTTGGAAAAATTATTCTTAATTCTGTAGTCACATTTTTGTTGTGTCTAAGTACTACTGGTTTCAGTAGCGAGTACCAGCATCAGTTCATCTTATTATCAAAAATTTCTTTGCAAAATAAATGCTGACCACTGTGGCCAAGCGGTTCTAGGCACTTCAGTCCGGAACCGTGCTGCTGCTACGGTCGCGGGTTCGAATCCTAACTCAGGCAGGGATGTCCTTAGGTTAGTTAGGTTTAAGTAGTTCTACGACTGGGGGACTGATGACCTCAGATGTTAAGTCCCATAGTGCTTAGAGCCATTTGAACCATTTTGCAAAATAAAAAGCTTCTGTACAACTGCAAACTAGACATACCATTTTCAGGGTGCAGTTCACATCTATTGAAAGCACAACAGTGACCTTTACTTTTAGTAGATAAGACACCTACTGGGGTAAGAGACTAGATGACTGCACACAAGAAGTTGTCATTTATTCCATATGTAGCTACCATGCAGACTCATATTTTGTATTAGTTTGTCCTTACTCTTCCAAAAGGTTAAACCTTGTCTCTGCAGCCACAGCTCCCTCTCTCCAGCAGTTGTCTTCATCTCCATGAGTGATGAAAATACCATTCATTGATCATATTGTTTAAGTAGGATGTTCTCAGTCATCCCCTTGTTTTCTTACCTACAATCTTGCCTTCAGAAATGTTTTTTAAAAGATTATCATCTCCAGTTAAGTGTTCAGTGTATTTTGCTTTGCCCTGGATTATAACTTTCTTCTCTCCTATTTCCTTTGATTTTTCTGTCAATGCAGCTAGTTCTTGTATTTCTCCTCCAGAACCACATTTCAGCAGGTTTGAGGCGAGCTTCCTTTGGCTTTTCTAATGTACAGATTTTGCATCTGTGTGTCAGAACACTCCACACAAAGGTCTTTACAAATATTTTGTTAATGTGGAAGCTGATATGTTTATTCAGTTGCAGATTCTTCTTATTTTGGAAGGAACTCTTCACCTGTGCTATTCTTTTCTTGAATGCTTTGAAATATTGATTGTTTTCTTGCAAAATGCTACTGAGATACTGAATTTCAGTTCCTTTCTTGAGTTGCTCATTGCCTGTTCTTGTGTCAGTTCTACTTCCACCTCCTTTCTTGTCCGTAGCCATAACTTTTGTCTTCTTTGTATTCATTTTTAGCTTTAGTTTTACCACTTCTTGATTTAAGGCCTGAAACATTTTATTTAGTTCCTACTTTGATTTATTATTGTGATGTCATCAATCTGCAGTGTATATGCATGCAATTAAATTTCCATATCGACATCATGCTCCAAAAACCACCTAACTGTGTGTGGCAGGGGGTACGTCTCATGCCACCAACTGAACCCCTCTGCCTTGTTCCACTTGTGAACAGTGCTTGGGAAGAATGACTGTCAGTACGCTTCTGTATTATCTCTAACTTCTCAAATTTTCTTCTCGTGATCATTTCGTGAATTGTATATGAGAGAAACTATTATGTTGTCAGACTCTTCTCAGAAACTACTCTCTCAAAATTTGGGTAGTAAATCTTTCCGTGATGCACAACTGCTCTCTTATGGCATCTACCACTGGAGTTTGCTGAGCATCTCTGTAATGATCTCACAGTGACTAAATGATCCTGTGACAAAACACTCCGCACTTCATTGGATCTTCTTTCTCTCTTCTGTCAGTCCTACTGGGTAAGGACACGGGGGTAATTTACATTCACTTAAGATTCTTCCTGAGAATCTTAGTCTGGCATCTGCTTTTCTATTGCTGTTTTATGTCGTCATTCCACTTTAAGGTTGCTCTGGATAGTTACTTCTAGATATTTTATGGTAGATTCTGTTTCCAGCAATTTGTCATTAATAGTGTAGTTGTACAGTATTGGATTTCTTTTCCTGTGTGTGTGTGTGTGTGTGTGTGTGTGTGTGTGTGATATGTTACATTTATTTATGTGCAGGGTCAACTGCCAGAGCCTGCATCATTCACCAATCCTCTGCAGGTCATTGTGCTAATTGATACTGCCATCTGTTGTTGCTACTTTCTGATGGACAAGTGTAGTACCTGTGAACAATATTAAGGAGCCTCTGACACTTTCTACTGGATCATTTATATACATTGTAAATGTAATGATCCTATCACATTTCCTTGGCGTATTCCAGAAATTACCTTTTGATTCTGGTCATCTTTTCTTTGTTGTTGTTATTACTTCCTTGATGAAAATATTAAGGAAGTAAGGTGATAGAAGGCACCCGTCTCTCACTGCCCTTCTGATGTTCCTTCTTTCATATCCGGTTCAGTACTCTGACTTTTGTATATACTCAAAATTAATCATCTGTCCTTCCACTTTGGACATTACTTTAAGGAATGATGATATAATGGTAATCTGTTTAATAAACAATATTTTAACGATACACTTTGCTTTCCAATCATATAGTGGCTTGATGATGGAATTTGATACTGAAATTAGTAATCATTAGACAAAATAAAAGTGAAGCTATAATAAAAGAAAGTAATATTTTGGATCATGTCAGTTGTTGTTCCAAACAACAGCACGTCAGGAATAGGTTCGAATGGCTCTGAGCACTATGCGACTTCTGAGGTAATCAGTCGCCTAGAACTTAGAACTAATTAAACCTAACTAACCTAAGGACATCACACACATCCATGCCCGAGGCAGGATTCAAACCTGCGAACGTAGTGGTCACTCGGTTCCAGACTGTAGCGCCTAGAACCGCACGGTCACTATGGCTGTCCAGGAATAAGTACTAAATTATTTGTCCACTGATGACCTCACAGCTTAGAACACTAAAACACAAATGTTAATTGTTTGTTATGTGCCCTGGTAGAGTTTACAACTGTTTACAGTTCACGATTGGTTGTTGGAGATTGGGGGTTACTCACATAGTGTATTTAGTGCACAGTGCAGAAAAAGGCAGTGTCCAGAAAAAAAAACAAGTGTAAAGGCAAAAGTTTCATGACAGGATGTTGTGTCACCATACTTGGAAGACAATTATAGCCAAAGACAGAAATTTAAAAGAAACTGGCTCATTTGAGCTGCGGAGACCTAGTTGAGGATTCTCAGTAGATAATTGTTAGCACAGTAGAATTTATAAAGAGACAATGTCAGTTCATGTGAGGGAAGGTTGATTGGTAAGTACCTATCAGCTTTCTCATAAAACTCACAATTTGAAGAATACACATCAAGGAAAAGGTATAAGTCCAACAGTGTCAAATCTAGACAATAATATCGATCATCCAGCAGTTTTGCAAAATCCCCAGTTGTACTTACTTTACTTACTTACTTACTTACTTACTAACTTACTCAGATTTGCTGTGTACCATACAAGGAACTGGTTTCACAGAGTTCACTCGATCAGCTGCCAAGTTCTCACCTTCCTCCAAGTTTGTGTCCATGCATTGAAGATTCATTGCAAAAGTTCCAGGTGTTAAAAGGTCTTCCTGTACATCTGTATCTGTCCATTGATTTCCACAACAGTGTTGATTTTGGGATTCTTCCACCTTACATGCGTAGAACATAACCTGCAATCTTCAGTCTTCTTTCAACAATAATTACGTGCAGGCTGTGTAGACCTCGTATTCTCAGCACTTCATCGTTTGTAACTTGGTTGGGTTAACATCTTCAGAATTCATCTATAGCATTGTTGGTGAAAAATATGGAGACTGTGTGCTGATTTTACTGACATTTTCCAAGTCTCACACATATAAACGATAAAGGAGTACAGTCAAAGCTTTGTTGACATATTACAGACCTAATTGCCATATGGACCGATTTTCCAGTTCTGCTGGTGATTTCTGCATCTGTGACCTCATTATTACATATAAAGCTACCGAGATATGGCAATCTGTCAACATCTTGTAATATCTTCTATTGCACTGTAATCGGGGAAGAGACGAGTAATTTCCACTTACTTTGCACATTCTGTTTGCCTTATCTCTATTAATTTCCAGCCCTACACAATAAGGCATTTAATGAGAAAGCAGATAAAAATTAACTTGATGCCTTCCAAGAAGACGGTCTCTACTAAGTCTCTACTCCTTCAAGTCTGACTATGTAAGTGTAGACCAGAGATGGTTTAAATTCAGAGAAATAGTATCGACATCAATTAAGAGATGTATACCAAATAAATTGAAAGGATACCAAATAAATTAAAAGGGTGGTGCACAAAATATGTCAAAACTCAGCTGCAGAAGCAATGAAAAACAGCATGTCAAAATTTAAAAGAATGCAAAATCTCCAAGATTAGCAATGTTTTACTGAAGCTCGAAACTTAGGGTGGGTTTCAGTGCAAGATGTGTTTAATAGTTCCCATAGTGAAACTTCGTTTTGAAATCTGGAAGAAAATCCAAAGAGGTTCAGGTTGAATGTGTAGTACACCAATGTCAAGACCCAACCAATACCATCACTGTGCAATAGCTGTGGTAATGTTACTGATGGCAGTGCTACTAAAGCAGGGTTACTAAACACGGATTTCTGAAATTTCTTCACCAAAGACAACAAAGTAAATATTGCAGTATTCAAATCAAGAACAACTGCAACTGTGAGTAACTTAGTAGTAGCTCTCCTCAGTGTCATAAAGCAATTATGTTTCTTTCAGAGAATGCTGATACAATAGCTCCATTAGAAATCATATATAGCCGCTCATTTGATAAAGATCCATACCTAGAGACTGAAAAGTTGCTCAGGTCACACCAATGCTCAAGAAAGAAAAGAGGAGTAATCTACTAAATAACAGACTCATATCACTAATGTTGATTTGCATTAGGATTTTGGAACATATATTGTGTTTGAATATTTTGAATTATCTCAAAGATAATGATTCATTGATAAATAGCCAAGATAGATTCAGAAATATCGACCTTTTAAAGCACAGCTAGCTCTTTAGTCACACAAAGTAATAAGTGCTGTCGACTGGGGATCTCAAATTGATTCCATATTTGTAGATTTCCAGAAGACTTTTTGAAACAGTTCCTCACAAGCATTTTCTAATCATATTGTGTGCCTATGGTGTATTGTCTCAGTTGTGCAACTGGATGTGTGGTTTCCTGTCAGAAAGGTCACAGTTCATATTAATTGATGGAAAATCGTCAAGTAAAACAGAAGTGATATCTGACATTCCTCAAGGAAGTGTTATAGACCACCTGCTGTTGCTGATATTCATTAACAATTTAAGAGAGAATCTGAGCAGTCCTCTTAGATGATGCTATCATTTACAGTCTTGCAAATCATTTACTGTCTTGTAAAGCGATCAGATGATCAAAATGAACTGCAAAATGATTTAGGCTACCTATCCATATGATGCAAAAAGTGGTAACTGACCTTAAATAATAAAAATTGTTATGTCATCCCCATGAGTAGTAAAAGGCATCTACTAAATTTTCACTAATGTTGATTTGCATTAGGATTTTGGAACATATATTGTGTTTGAATATTTTGAATTATCTCAAAGATAATGATTCATTGATAAATAGCCAAGATAGATTCAGAAATATCGACCTTTTAAAGCACAGCTAGCTCTTTAGTCACACAAAGTAATAAGTGCTGTCGACTGGGGATCTCAAATTGATTCCATATTTGTAGATTTCCAGAAGACTTTTTGAAACAGTTCCTCACAAGCATTTTCTAATCATATTGTGTGCCTATGGTGTATTGTCTCAGTTGTGCAACTGGATGTGTGGTTTCCTGTCAGAAAGGTCACAGTTCATATTAATTGATGGAAAATCGTCAAGTAAAACAGAAGTGATATCTGACATTCCTCAAGGAAGTGTTATAGACCACCTGCTGTTGCTGATATTCATTAACAATTTAAGAGAGAATCTGAGCAGTCCTCTTAGATGATGCTATCATTTACAGTCTTGCAAATCATTTACTGTCTTGTAAAGCGATCAGATGATCAAAATGAACTGCAAAATGATTTAGGCTACCTATCCATATGATGCAAAAAGTGGTAACTGACCTTAAATAATAAAAATTGTTATGTCATCCGCATGAGTAGTAAAAGGCATCTACTAAATTTTGGTTACACGATAATTCACGCAGATCTAAAGGCTGTGAAGTCTACTGAATACTTAGGAATTACATTTACAAATAACTTAAATTGGAATGCTCACATAGATAATGCGGTGGGAAAGCAAACAAAAGACTGTGATTTAATAGTAAAACATTTAGAAGATTAGGATTACTAAAGAGACTATCTACAACTATACTTGTCAGTCCTCTTTTGGAGTATTCTGCATGGTGTGGGATCCTTACCAGATAGGACTGACAGAGGACATCATTTAAAAGTTCAAAGAAGGGCAGCTCATTTTGTATTATTAGCAAACAGGAAAGTGCATGCCACAGATATCGCATGTGAATTAGGGTGGCAGTCAATAAAGCAAAAGCATTTTGCTGGAGCAGGTTCTTAAAATTTCAATCATCAACTTTCTTTGTTTGGCACGGCACTTGGAGGGCGACGGTTCAGTCTTCACCCATCTGTCTCTTTTGTCCCATGTCCTGATTATTTTCTCCTCATGCCTCACTCCTGTCTTTACTTTGAACAGTTCATAGATCTCTCCCATGAACTTCACTTTCGATATTGCATTTTTCATGTTTCTTGTCATATTAACATCAAAGATAATGATAATGTGCCAGAATAATGTAAGGCTAGCATCTTTTTAGTCACATATTTCTGCTGATACAGCTTATATTGTACACCTGGAAATACAATGTCAATTTTGTTCCGATGACAACGTATGTCACCTGGGAGTAGTAGATGTACTGGCAATGGTTTCAGTGTCATCCGCCAACAGATAGTGTAATGGCATAGCTATCAGAGTGCTATATGTGTCTACCCTTTAATAGGAAATGCTCACAGCCAGTGTGATGCAGACATGTGAAGCAAGCAGGCAACCATGCCAGGAAGGCACACTCGTGATTCTTATAGCCAACGAGTGAGTTTAAAAAGGGGTAAAATTGTGGGTTTCCGAGTGGCAGGATGGTCCTTTCGGGGGAATTTCCACACAAGTTGGATGTGCTGCATCAGTTATGCAACGCTGCTAGTATCAGTAGTCACGTAAACATTCTCACACACGTAATCGAGGTTCTGGACATCCACACAGCACAGATGCTCACTAGGATTGTTGTACTGAAAGGGCAGCAGTTGCAGATCGTACGGCTACCACAGCACAGATAAAAGGTCTTGTGAGCCCCAGATGTGTCAACACAAACTGTTGCGAAGCAGTTATTGCCAGTTGCGTTACGGACGTGCACACATCTATCCTGTCTTCCAATCGTGCCTCAGCACTGACATGCATGGTTCGAGTGGTGCCATTAGACGATCTCTTTGAGGATGGCATGGCACGCCATGGTTGTAAGTGATGAAAGCAGATTCCGCTCACACACAAGTGATGGTCGTATCAGCAAATGACATAAATCTGGTGAGCACTCTCTTGTAGAGTGCATTTGCCCAAGATACAGTGGCCCCACCCCAGGCCTTATGGTCTGTGGTGCGATAAACTACAACTCTCATTCATCTGTGGTGTTTCTGCACTTGGTACATGCAGAATGATGTTACACCTGTTATTTTTGCATTCTTGTAACTGGAAGGTAATGTACTGTTCCAACAGTATAGTGAGGACCCACACGCTGCCCATGAAACTCAGTGTTCTCAGAAAGATGAGCAGTGACTTCCCGGGCCAGCATGTTCTACGAGTTTGTCTCCAACCGAGCACATGTGGGAACATGGGATGAGAAGTGACTCGTGCAACTTGTCAACCAACAACTCTTACATAACTATCTGAACAGATTGAGCATGTGTGACATAATTTATCTCAGGACAGTTTTTGCCATCTGTACTATCGACTGAATGCCGTAGTCAGTGCCTGCATTGTCACCAGTGAGGCCTACACCACGTACTAATGTGTGTGTTTTGGCACGGGTCGATACATGCTAGCTGAGAAGCATTTGCAGTATTGATCTGTAAATGTGATCATTTCATGTACTCCATATGCACTGTTGCAACATTAAATCTAGAGTGAATTTTCTTCTGGCAGTGGGCACAGACTTTTACCTCACAACTTTGATACATTTTACTTTTTCTTTTTCTTAGTCTTTATCCCCTGCTATCACAGTCTCAGCATGTTAATGTGGATTTGGCAGTATTAGTGGTAAATTGTGGCCAGATGCCCTTTCCATGCCACCTCCCCCCCCCCCCTCCCCCCCTTCCAACCCACACCAGAGTGAAAGTTATGTACCCTGTATCTGTATGTATCTAATATTATCGTGTGTGAAAGTGTGAGAATGTTTTCAAAATGTTTGAGGATCATGTAACTGATGTGGGGTGTGCATACCAGTCTGCTATTCATCTAGTCGGATGTGGACAACAGCCTAAAAACCATGTCCACACTGGCTCTAGCTGCATGCTAACGTTGGCATCTACCCAGGAGTATTACAATTTCGATAGAGTACAGTAGAGTTTTAATGATTTATACAATACTTTTATGTCATGAATTTTAGAGAATTGATTGAAGATGTCTTTCTGCTGTTGTTTAATTTATGATATAGCCACAACAGAAAATCCAACAGAATATGTTAATTATTCTGGTCTTGTTCATTTCCGTATTTGTTCTGTGTTAAAGTAATTGTTCAGATGCATACAACATAAAAGTAAAAGTAAGGTCTATGATGACAGGCAGTGACTGGGCTGTTGTCCTGACAGCAGGTAGGGTGCAGCCTTTGTTCACTGTGGCACTAGGAGGGAGAGGGTTAATGGCCTATCACCCCAGCTTCCTTTTACCCCTGGGAAATATCCCCAGGAGTCACCTGATAGCAGGTTGGCGTCACCTGGGGGCCATCCTGCAGTCACTGGAACAAGGAAAATTCCCCACCTTATATGTTTTATGGGGAATCGAGCCCAGGACCTCCTGATTGGAGTCTAGTGCGCTACCCACTAGACCTCCACAACCACCGTGCTTATGGGATATGAAATGTCTGCATCTATATGACTACTCTGCATTTCACAGCTCAGTGCCTGACAGAGGATTTATCAAACCACTTCCATACTGTTTCTCTACCGTTCCACTCTTGAACAATGTGTGGGGAAAAGTAACACTTAAATCGCTCTGTGTGATCTCTGATTTCTTGTGTTTTATTATAACGATCATTTTTCCCTATGAAGGTGAGTGCTATGAAAATTAAAATGTTTTTGCATTTGGAGGATGAAGTTGGAGACTGGAATTTTGTGAAAAGATCTTGCCACAGCAAAAAAGTATTTCTTTTTGTGATTACCATCTCAACTCGCATATCATGTCTGTGACTCTCTCTCTCCTAATATTTTACAATAATACAGACTGAGCTGCCCTCATTTTGACTTTGATTTCCTCCATCATTCGTATCCCATGGTGTACTTGTGCATTGTCATCTTGAAACACAACCAATGATCATCCAAATGTCGACTATATGACAGGACAGTAGGTTCGAGGATCCTATCATCATATTGCACAGCCCTCAAATAACCTTATTAGAAATGAGATGTGTCAGACATCTGTATACCATACTGGCCCAAAACATGACCGATCCATCTGCCTGCTAAACTTAAAAGACTGGACTGCAGGTCTGAAACACATTTTTCACTGGAGCGGACACAAATGAACAAGAATTATCTATGGCTCTGAACAGTAGCTGAGCACAAGCAGACACCATTCTGTTGCATTTGGTTAGCATTCACAGGTGTTCACTCATGTTCTGCCCATTATCAGTCCTTCGATGAACTGTCAAACGAAGTCTCCATCATCTCTGCATTGGTGAGAGCAGGAGAGAAAGAGCTAAATTCTGGTGTTTCATCAGTGAACTTTTGTCTTCAACTCAAGATCTTTGAGCAGCAGAATGGTCTGAAGAGAATGTAATGTTTCTGATAACAGAATAGATGCTCGTGAATTCCAAGATGTCCACGCCATAAATGCCAAATAAAAAGAAATACAATTGACAGAGAGTTTCCGAGGTACTGGGAACATGAGAAAGATGATAATTACATTAGATACTTTCATCAGCCAGGAATGGAGTGAATAAGCACGAGCTTTGTATTTGTTTTTATTAAAAAAGAACAGCACAACAAAGTTCCTTGAAAGTAAACATGTACAAAAATGTATCTATCATGCTGATTAAAATTATGTACATACCCCACACGAGCTTTGTATTTGTTTTTATTAAAAAAGAACAGCACAACAAAGTTCCTTGAAAGTAAACATGTACAAAAATGTATCTATCATGCTGATTAAAATTACGTACATACCCCACAAGCCACCTTAGTAATTTCTTGTCCTGTTCCACTGACAAATAGTGCTAGGAAAAGCAATAGTCTATATGCCTCTGTACAAGCCCTAATTTCTCTTGTCCTTGTGGCCTTTACATTAATTGTAAATTGGTGGCTGTAGGATCATCCTGCAGTCAACCTCAAGTATGAGGTACCTAAATAGTTAAATAGTGTTTTGTGAAATGAATATCATCTTCCCTCCAGGGGTTCCTATTTGAGTTCATGAAGCATCTCTATAATACTTATGTGCTGATCAAACTTACTGGTGATAAATCTCTGAATTGGTTCAATGTCTTCCTTTAATCCAATGTCATGCAGATCCCAAACACTCAAGCGATGTTAAAGAATGGGTCACACTAGTGTTGTGTCCTTTACAGATAAGCTACACTTTCCTAAAATTCTTGCAATAAAGCTATTTGGCCATTTGCCTTCCCTACAAACAATTTTGCTTGTTTCATGTCTTACTGCTTTGCAACATTATGCCTAGGTATTTAATTGACGTGACTGTCAAGCAGCATACTACTGATGCTGTATTCAAACATCATGGGATTTTTTTTCCTTCTCATCTGCATTAACCTACATTTTTTTATATTTACAGTAAGCTTCCATTCATCTCACCAATCACAAATTTTGTCTAAGTCATCTTATATCCTCCTATAGTCACTCAATGGCGACATTTGCTCATACACAATAGCGTCATCAGCAAACAGCCTCATAGTGCTGGCCACATTGGCTGTCAGATCCTTAATGTACACTTATTAGCCAAAACATTATGACCACTGCCCACTGCAAGTTGGATGCTGCCTGGTGGCATTGCGGGCATGTGATGCGGTAACAAAAATATGTAAATAGAGCAGAGGGGAGTGGGGGCTCACTTAGGTAAGATATGGGCTGCAAATGGGGAAATCAGTTGAGATAAGTGATTTTGATATATGGCAGATTATTATTATGCTAAGCCTGTGACACACATCTCAAAAGCGGCAATGCTGGTCAAATGTTCATGTGCTATCTATCACTAGGTGCTAAATGGTTAGACATCCATGACTCTTCACAGTACTTGGGGTTTGGCGGCATGTCTGGCTGCAATGTAGGATAGACGGTGATTTGTAGCAACTCTGCTGAAAGAGCACACTGCTAGTGCACGCACAAGTGTTCCATAGCACACTGTTCATTGTAAATTCTGGAACACGGATCTCCGCACCAGACCACTCCTACATGTTCACATGTCTACCCAACAACATCATCAGTTGTGATTGCAGTGGGCACAGGACCATTCGGATTAAACCATCAATCAATGGAAATGTTGGCTCTTTGGGTGAATCCCATTTTGCTACACTAGGTTGATAGGTGTCTCCACAAAAACCATCATTGAGGTGAATGGCAGCTCCAAATGTGCAGCACACCACGGATGCTGGCTGGTGGGAGCAGCATTATGCTTGGGAGACATTCTCCTGCACTTGCATGTAGTAATCAAAGACATGCCGACAGCTGTGAATCACCTGTGTCCCTTCATGCTTGATGTCTTCCCCGACAGCGATGTCATCTTTCAGCAGTGTAAATGTCTGTGTCTCAGAGCCAGAATCATGCTACAGAGGTTTGAAAAGCATTATAGTGACGTCACGTTGATGTCTTGGTGGCCAAATTTGCCTGATGTAAACCTAAAAAACCCATCTGGATCACTATCGGGCATCATTACCACGTATGCAAATCAGTGAATTACAAGACCTGTGTGTAGACATCTAATGCTTCATACCTCCTCAAACCTAACAACAAGCTGTCTGATCCCTGATACGCAGAATCAGTGATGTATTTTGTCCCAAAGATGGACAAACAAGCTATTAAGCAGGTCATAATGTTTTGGACCACCAGTCTATACAGGATGTTACAAAAAGGTACTGCCAAACTTTCAGGAAACATTCCTCACACACGAAGAAAGAAAATATGTTATGTGGACATGTGTCCGAAAACGCTTACTTTCCATGTTAGAGCTTATTTTATTACTTTTCTTCAAATCACATTAATCATGGAATGGAAACACACACCAACAGAATGTACCAGCATGACTTCAAACACTTTGTTACAGGAAATATTCAAAATGTCCTCCGTTAGCGAGGATACATGCATCCACCCTTCGTCGCTTGGAATCCCTGATGCGCTGTTGCAGCCCTGGAGAATGGCGTATTGCATCACAGCCATCCACAATATGAGCACGAAGAGTCTCTACATTTGGTACCGGGGTTACGTAGACAAGAGCATTCAAATGCCCCCATAAATGAAAGTCAAGAGGGTTGAGGTTAGGAGTGTGTGGAGGCCATGGTATTGGTCAGCCTCTACCAATCCATCGGTCACCGAATCTGTTGTTGAGAAGCGTACGAACACTTCAACTGAAATGTGCAGGAGCTCCATCGTGCATGAACCACATGTTGTGTTGTACTTGTAAAGGCACATGTTCTAGCAGCACAGGTATGAAATCATGATAACATGCTCCATAGAGCGTAGGTGGAAGAACATGGGGCCCAATCAAGACATCACCAACAATGCCTGCCCAAACGTTCACAGAAAATATGTGTCAATGACGTGATTGCACAATTGCGTGCAGATTCTCATCAGCCCACTCATGTTGACTGTGAAAATTTACAATTTGATCACGTTGGAATGAAACCTCATCCGTAAAGAGAACACTTGCACTGAAATGAGGATTGACACAATGTTGGAGAACCATTCGCAGAAGTGTGCCTGTGGAGAACAATCAGCTGCTGATAGTGCCTGCACACGCTGTACATGGTACGGAAACTACTGGTTCTCCCGTAGTACTCTCCATACAGTGACGTGGTCAACGTTACCTTGTACAGCAGCAACTTCTCTGACGCTGACATTAGGGTTATCGTCAACTGCACGAAGAATTGCCTCGTCCATTGCAGGTGTCCTCGTCATTCTAGGTCTTCCCCAGTCGCTTAGTCATAGGCTGGAATGTTCCGTGCTCCATAAGATGCCGATCAATTTCTTCAAACGTCTTCCTGTCGGGACACCTTCGTTTTGGAAATTTGTCTCGATACAAACGTACCGCACCATGGCTATTGCCCAGTGCTAATCCATACATCAAATGGGCATCTGCCAACTCTGCATTTGTAAACATTGCACTGACTGCAAAACCACTTCCTGACGAACACTAACCTGTTGATGCTACGTATTGATGTGCTTGATGCTATTACTGTAGAGCAATGAGACGCATGTCAACACAAGCACCGAAGTCAACATTACCTTCCTTCAATTGGGCCAACTGGCGGTGAATCGAGGAAGTACAGTACATACTGACGAAACTAAAATGAGCTCTAACATGGAAATTAAGCATTTCCAGACACATGTCCACATAATGTATTTTCTTTATTTGTGTGTGAGGAATGTTTCCTGAAAGTTTGGCCGTACCTTTTTGTAACACCCTGTATAGAGAATGAGAGTGGTGCTATCATACTTCCCCGGGGCACTCCTGAGAATAACCCCAATACCCCTGCCTCTGATGAACACTCACCATCAAGGACGACATTCTGGCTTCTGCTACACAAGAAGTCATCTCGAGCCATTTACATATCTTGAAACCTAATCTGTAATTTCAGACCTTAATCAACAGTATGCAACTGTGGCAAACACTTTCTGGAAACAGCAATGTGGAATCTGCCTGTTCCCTTCATTGCTGATTTGCAGGATATCTTGTGAGAAAGGAGCAAGTCGAGTTTCACACGAACGATGATTTCTAAATCTGTGCTGATTTGTGAACAGAAGCTTTTCTGCCTCGTGGAAATCAAAGTGAAAATACATTCAAGAATTCTGCAGCAAACCAATGTTAAGGATATTGGTTTGTAATGTTGTGGGTCCATTTTTTTACTCTTCTTATATACAGGAATTACCATGCTTTTTTCCAATTGCTTATGACTTTGCATTAAGCAGGAAATTACAATAAATGCATGCTAAGAACAGGACCTATGCCATAGTGCACTATTTGTCGAGAGATCCATTGCTGAAATTTTGACATTTTGTTGGCTAAACAGTAGGTTGGAGGATTCAGTTCTGATACTGCACAGCTCTCAAATTATACTTACTAGTTATTAGAGGCATTTGATATCCATAGGTGACACAAGACCAAAACCAGACTGACTCAACTATGTGCTGAATCTGTGGGTCTTCACACTTGAGACATGCATTGGTACCTGGCCATTTCCGCACCCTTCTACAAGGATCATCAGGTATCAAAGAAATGCTTCACTTATTGTGAAAGGAATACAATACCACTGATCCAAGTTCCGCTGGAGGACACCCTGTATCACCACTAGTAATCTCCTTTCCTGTTGCACCACAAACAGAGTGAGGGCAAAATGACTTGTCTATATGCCTCTGAATGAGCCCTAATCTCTCTAAACTTGTCTTCATGGCCCTTACATGGAATGTACATTAGTCACAGTAGATTGTTCTGCAGTCAGCGTCAACAGCCATTTCTCTAAATTTTCTCACTAGTGCTCCTTAAAAAGATTGTCGCTTGCCATCCACCGGTTTCCATGTACACCACGATTCTTTGTGCACTACATTCCCTGGGGGTTTGTACTGTAGTACATAATGGACACCTAGAGACCCCACTGAATGTGTCGAGATGGTTGTGTACCGTGTGAGTCAACACAGCTCTCCCCATTATCTGCAAAAAAGTCACAGTGCAGTTACAGTAAGTTCCTGAGGTACTACCTGTCAGCTATAATTTGAAGTTAGCAGTCGTCAGTTGTTGTTGGCTCTGAGCAATCTCTGTAGTGCCGATTTTTAACATTTTGTTACTGCAAAGGCTGTGGAATGTTCATATGACGTCGCTGTAGCTTTTGCCAATTGTGTGGTAACTTTGCATGCTGACAAACATTCTCACTGTAAAGTAACAATGCTTGGGCAGTCTTTAAGCATTAACGCTTTAATCCCATTGCAAAGTCAAATTTTTTGATGTTATATTTGACATGTGATCAGTTTGTTTATTTATTTATTTTTGTAATTTTATTTTTGTGGTTTAGTACAAAAACTGTAGTGGTAGTGTATTTCTCCTAGAGCCCTTTTGTGGGCTGCTATTTTCCACTGTGAAAATGAGGCAATTTTTTTTTTCCAACTACACAAGTGACGATAGTAGTGATCTGACAACAAACAAAAACTGTTTGTTGTAGCAATTTTTATGCATCTGGTACAGTGTACTATCACAAGATACCAGGTACATCAACAGATGGTAATATATATTCCCAAAAGCTTTGTAAAACCACTAAGTGGTTGGCAAGTGTGCTTCCCGAGATTCACAAAAGACATAATTGTGTAATACCGTATTTACTCAAATCTAAGCTGCACTTTTTTCCGGTTTTTGTAATCCAAAACACCACCTGCAGCTTAGAATCAAGTGCAAAGTAAGCGGAAGTTCTGAAAAATGTTGGTAGGTGCCGCCACAACTAACTTCTGCCGTCGAATATATGTAGCACTACACAGGCATGCTTTGCAGGCACAAAGATAAATACTGGCGCCAAAACCTCTGCGTCAGTAAACAAATTAAAAAAAAAACGGTGGAGGGTGGTGGGGGGGGGGGGGGGGGGTGGAAGACGAGCTTTTTTCTCTGCCCCGAGTTTCGACCACTGCATTTTCATACTTTATCCAACAAAGTAAATACAAATTCCATATTCTTCATCTCTGAATGTTGCAGCCTTTCAATGTACTATGAAAATCCGACTGGAAGACTGTTTGGGATGTTTGTCAATATGGCCAAGTCTACGTTCTGAATTTTTGTCCTACCTCTGACAAGAGATGGTTGTTAATAGCAACTTTTATGAATTGTGAATCACATGCAGTATTCTCTTCACCATAGGAATAATACGAATGTAAACATTTTGCCATGTATTCCTATGTGATTCCTGCTATCTCATTTAAATCCTGTCTTCCTAATAAACTATGAAACTAGAGTGAGACAACAGCAAACGCGGAAGAATATATATATCATGTCATGTTTATATTCGTATTATTCCTATGCTGAATAGTGATACAGTCAGAAATGAAGCACGGCAACTGACTAGATTTTTAAACCTAAGATGGCTCTAATTTCTGTGCAGAATGTAATGCACTAAAGAGGCGTCTGCAAAAATTTTCAAACGGAGAAAATTTTTCGCTAAACTTTCGTTTGGAACATCTATCATATGCAGTCTATTATATGGTTCTTGTTGATCATTATCAAAGAAACCAGCAGTGTAAGTAACAACAAATAGCAGTCTCTTGCCATTGTCTCACTGATGAGGCGATTCCTCTCTCTTTTTTTTTTTTTTTTTAATTGTAAGCGGCGGTAGCGTGCGCAAAAGCAAGCCATCCCGCGAGCGGCGACAGGCCGTAAACACGCATAATCAGAATGCGACAAACAATGCATGGCACAGTCCTATAATGCATTTTGAGCTTAGAGTGATGGAAACACCTATACATCTACATCTACATCTACATTGATACTCCGCAAGCCACCCAATGGTGTGTGGCAGAGGGCACTTTACGTGCCACTGTCATAACCTCCCTTTCTTGTTCCAGTCGCGTATGGTTCGCGGGAAGAACGACTGTCTGAAAGCCTCCGTGCGCGCTCTAATCTCTCTAATTTTACATTTGTGATCCCCTCGGGGGGTATAAGTAGGGGGGAGCAATATATTTGATACCTCATCCAGAAACACACCCTCTCGAAACCTGGCGAGCAAGCTACACCGCGATGCAGAGCACCTCTCTTGCAGAGTCTGCCACTTGAGTTTATTAAACATCTCCGTAACGCTATCACGGTTACCAAATAAGCCTGTGACGAAACGCGCCGCTCTTCTTTGGATCTTCTCTATCTCCTCCGTCAGACCGATCTGGTACGGATCCCACACTGATGAGCAATACTCAAGTATAGGTTGAACGAGTGTTTTGTAAGCCACCTCCTTTGTTGATGGACTACATTTTCTAAGCACTCTCCCAATGAATCTCAACCTAGTACCCGCCTTACCAACAATTAATTTTATATGATCATTCCACTTCAAATCGTTCCGCACGCATACTCCCAGATATTTTACAGAAGTAACTGCTGCCAGTGTTTGTTCCGCTATCATATAATCATACAATAAAGGATCCTTCTTTCTATATATTCGCAATACATTACATTTGTAATGTAACAAAGAGAACGGCACTTATCAGATCAAAGAAAAATAAGCAATCAATTCAAACCAGACGAAGCACTTGAAAAAGACTCTCTAGTATAAATGCGGACGGAGAGCCTGACGCATAGCAATGACTACGTGGTAAAGCTTAACTGCTAAGTTCACCACACGCACCAAACTACTGTAGCTGTATCGTCATTCATTCGACCTAAATGGACCAACTTTGTTTCGGTTTGGAGATGTGGTCTAAAACGTTTCTCCCCCTTGAATTTCGAGTCACAAATTTCAAGTGGGGCTTAGATTCGGGAAAAATTTTTTTCCTTGATTTCGAGTCTCATTTTTCAGGTGCGGCTTAGATTCCAGTGTGGCTTAGATTCGGGTAAATACAGTAAGTGTACTTCCCAAACCATTTTGAGAAACTATTTTGATGGAAAGCATATTTTCCAAGAGCCATTAAAACACTGTTATTTGGTGGGCTGTATACTTCTCACAGCCCTAAAAGCTATATTTCATAACAAAAAGAAAGTAAACTGGTGCAGCGGACTATCACTGGATGCCAGGAGCATGCAGAAGTGGTTCAATGTATTCCCATAAATGCAGTAAAGAAACACAGCTACTGCTAAGTATATCTCTTATGACCAGTAAAAGCCTTAAGTGACTCTTTGCAGCAGGTCGACAGACTGTACAGCCCACGTGAGTCACACTGTCCCATTAACGAATGGAGACACAGTGCACTCTGCTAAAGTAAATGAGAGTGCAGGTTCGCTTTCACCTACATTACACAGTCAGTTGTACTTAGTGATTTCTGGTGGACAAAAGAATATTGAGAAAGGAGAAATGAAGGAAGATAAGTGTTTAATGTCCCATAAACACTGAGGTCTTTAGTGTCTGAGCACAAACTCTGATTGTTTCAAGGATGGGAAGGCTATTTATTGTGCCCTTTCAGAGAAACCATCTCGGCATTTGCCTGTACTGATTTAGAGAAAGCTCAGGAATCCCAAGTCTGGGTGGACTAGATGGAGCTGTAGAGAGCAAAAACTGTAGAGGAAAACAGAGATTGGAATACATCCAGCAGATAATTGAGGCTGTAGGTTGAAAGGGCTACTCTGAGATGAACAGGTTGCCACAGGAGAGTAATGCATGGACTTTAACTGTTAGTCGCCCTGAATGTGAGTCCAGTGAGCTCACCACTGTGCCACCTCGCTCGATATATTTTGAGAGAAGTTCCTGATTTTACCATTTCACAGGATGTGGGACATGTACTTACCATCAACTGTATTTCTTTACTGTATTCCTGAGAACACATCATACGAGCTCTGTATGCACCTGGCACCTGATGTTAGTTTGCTGCACCAGCTGAACTTTCTGTCTGTTATGAAATGTAGCTTTTAATTGTCATTAAATGTCACTTGTTCCTTTCAGAAGCAGTTGCAAATATATGTGCCACCAAATAATGTTGTTTTGAAGGCCACTGGGAAGTATGCTTACTACCAAAGTAATTTTTCCATGATACAAGAAGAATATACTTACCACAAAATTAATTTCTTTTTTGGACTGCAGAAAAGATACTTACCACCAACTGACCATACTTACCACTAATTTAGTTGTTTTACTATGCTCTTGGGAAAATGTTGTACCTCCTCTGGACGTGGTTGATCTTTTGTGATAATATGCTAAACCACTGGTGCCTGTTTGTCATGACATCAGTGCTGTTGTCACTTGTTACAACAGAACACATTGTTTCATTCTGCAATATATGCTATTGTGACTTGCCTCAGCTCGTTTCTTTAAGTAGTGTTAAATGAAGTTTCTAGGATTGTAAAATAGATAGTCAAATAAAATCAGAAAATTCCTTTTTTTCACATGTAGTAGTAACTCATAACAGCTTACTAAAGACAGTGGGAAGTATACTTACTACTATAGTTTTTTGCTCCTAAATCACAAAAATAAAATAATCAAAAATTAAATTTAGTTGAAACTTCTAAAATGATACCAAAACAATTAACTTTACAGGGCTGCTACAAAAAATGTGCCCACAAATGGGTTAAAAACAAAGTTTGCAAGCTGTGGGGGCAGTGTGAAACTTTTTTAAGCACTGTATTTGAAAAATATTATTCATTTTGTTCCACTTCTAGAATGTTAGGTTTTGTGGATTTTTGCCTGTACATTAATGGGTGTGGATGCGTTCAGTGGAAGCAAGTGTGTCGTGTATGATTTTTCTCAGTAAATATGTCTTACTGACTTTGCAGTATATCTCCAATGTTCTGGATGCATCAAATGAAGTTTAAAAGACAGCTAAATGCTGTTGCTGGTATGTCTCTTCATGTAAATGTCAGAGTTACTATTATTATTCAATACAGAAAGGAAGATTACCAGCTTAGCAATTTGCTGAAAATGGGTTCAATAAAGGGAATATTACAATTAACATCCTGTTAACGACAAATTAATTAGAGATGGGAAGCAGCCTCAGATTGGAGAAGGAAATTGGACGGATAGCTGACTCCATAAAAATTAATACATTTCATACTGTGCTCGAGCACAGGCAATAAAAAACAGTGAGCAAACATGATGCGTGTACTTGTTGCCTCAGGGTCTCCTGCGAAACTGAGGTCCTTGAATAAGCTACATCACACTGCTTCATTGTGTACTTGTTGTCAAGCCAGTTTATGAAGTACACATCCCTCTTCATTTTAAATAACTTTGTTTTGAATGCACTGTACAAGAATATTGAATACCTTGAAAATTATCGAGTTCAGCCATTCATTCACATGTAATATTCCAACAGCTCCATCACCGATGAGAGCCTTCAGGGGTGTAAAACGAGTAAGTGAGAAGTGCCACTGAACTACTAACAACCATTTTCATCTACTACTAATCTGCTCACATTAATCATTATTCAAGGGGATCAGTTCTACATCATTTTATTTTTATAAATATACAGAGAAGCAACTACTTGAAAAAAGCCAATGCTCTGCTACTTAAACTGCTCTGCCACTATTTTGATTTAATACTTCATGCTAAATGGGCATTTAATTTTACACAGGACACTGTCATCTAAACTTATTCTGATAAATTCATATACTTCCTTCTTGTGCAATGCCCTTTATGCTGTCAATGCCACGTTGGGACCGGTACAGTAGTTTCTGTTCCGTGGAGGACCAACCGTACCTGCACATAGGCTATTATCATGATGTAATCACCACTTCAAAAGGCATTCCTGTCTGCTCCTAGAGAATATGTTGCATGGCTAAATATGGTCTTCTGTTAGAAAGTGTTTGTGTGTTGTGTATTTGAGGTGGGACAGGTAGGTAAATTCACATATCCAGGTAAATTATTGGTGTACTGGCTAATAAAACATTTTTTACTTTAATTTTGAATATTTGGGGATTTCCCGACTGCTCCTAATGTCGGCTGGCAGATGTTAAAAGGGTGTTGCACCTGAATATAAAACAGTTTTCTTAACCCTAAGCTTCAATGCATATTCTCTATGGAAATTATTTATATTGTGATTGTTATGGTTGCAAACTTTGCAATTAATGCTAAATTCTCTCTTGTCCATTTCAGCAGCTCAAGGTCAGCATATCTTGCTGCTATGTGGAGGACCCAGGTCCAATTCGTGGTAATGCCTTTTTTTTTAAGGGGCGAAGCTACTCCACACCCACACTGACATGGTGACCATCACCAAAGTTCTACCATCACCTCCGTTTGCTTCGTTACAATTGAGAAGTGCACAGGATGTGGGGTCATGATGTTGTCCGTAGGATTACCCACTAATACAGGCACTTTGAGGCGATAGAAGTGGTCGAGAAGTGAGCAGAACATAGCAGTTTTAAGGGCAGAGGGAGAAAAGTGCCGAGGCAAGCACCAAAGGAAAAGAACTTCTGCAATAGTCTGGACAGATAGTAAGAGCAGTAACAGTTTCTTTCTGTCTGCAAGGGTGAGGTTGTCGTTAGTTTTGGGTATCATGCGATGCTCGATACCATTGTCGCAGCTTAAAACACTCTTTACGAGTGTCAGTCCTATTGAGGAGGGGTACTCCTGGGCTGTGCACCTCAGTGTCTCCTGGGCCACCTGCAGCATCTGTACTTGTAACATGCCAAGGTCGTTATACGAGTGGTCAATTGGCCATAAAGAGGTTTGGTTGGATATGTTTATGTTTAGTGTGCAATACTGCTTTCCCGTATTGCCAGTTGGTCAGCTAGATATTTGCAGCTGGCAATGCCATTTAGTTTTGCTGTAATGCAGGGATTCACCAGTGTTTATTTTGTCTGTGAGCTTGTGCTGTCCACAGGTGATTAATTGTCCCTAGATAGAAGTGTTTTTCAGCAGTTGTGTTTTCACCCATGGTTGTGGTCGTAGTTTCCCAGGTTAAGAATGAAATAATTGTCAGAGTGTCTCAAGTTCCTTTACAGTCGTGTGGTGAGTTTTTTGAATATCTGTGTGTGAGTCTCAAGGCAGTATTCTCTGTGAAGATCGACAGTGTGTGTGGACTGTGGTGCACTTCGTTGTGTATCACCTGTAGGCGGCACAGGCGGTCAGAGCCACATAACCCCAGACTGCAGCTGCATGTATCATCATGGATCTAATCAGTATCATGTACACAGACCTCGATACCCTCCTATTCAGTGTGCTTTACCTGTTGAGCTTAGAGTAACACTGTTTGAGCCTTGCATTTGCTCAGTTGGCCAGTCACTGAAGTATTTGACTTTCACACTGAAACGTATTGGGCGTGTGTGTAGCGTTATTTGTCTTCAGTCTTAATGTGGGGTCCTGCCCACTCATCTCATATAGGGTGCCTAAAGGATGCTGCATTCTCAAAATGCTATACAACAATTCAAGCAAACAACATTAATAGTTTTTATTACAAATAAGAAGTTTGACAATGCTTAACCTGGAATTTACAATGGTGTCGCAAGCAATAGGCGACATGCAGTATAAATCCGAGTCCTTTGCTATATACAATGTTCGTGCAAGTTTGACACACAGTTTGTGGATCACTAATAACTGTTATTGTAGCATTCAGCGCTAGGCCTGTCCGTATACTGTCCTAATCCTATCCAAATACTGAGTGGCCGAGGCTGGCAGGAGCGGCACTTATATTCTCTTTGTCTAGGGGCCTGCTCCCGTCGTGGTGTGGTCCTTGCCAGTGGGCTATTGGCTGACGGTGTGTTCACTGCCTTCTTAGCTCTTGCAATCTTAATTTTCATTCCAGAGCTTGTGGGTATGCCAGAACACTTAATGTTTGTGCAGTTGTTATGGTTTGTCAGTGAACAGAACTGATTCACACTTGTCAGCATTTGCTTTAACACACTGTCGTTCCAGCTAGGCAGTTTTGTTTGCAGTTGCGAATTATGCCTGATGGTTTCCAGTCTTGCACTAGGATGGTAATGTCGTCTGCGTAGATGGTTGCCATTGTGTTTTGTTCAGTTGGAAAGTCATTGACGTAGAGATTAAACAAGAGGGGCCCTTGGATGCTGCCTTGGGGTACTCCCACTTGTATACTGTGTTGTGTTGACTGTTTGCCCTGAACGTCGGTGTTGAAGCTTCTGTGGGTGAGATTGAGTGTGTAAGATGCATGAACTCGTTGGAGAGACTAGCAGTGCAGAGTTTGCGAATGAGACGATTGTGCCGTAGATGACTGAAGACCAAGAACAGCACTCCTGTAGCTTTGTTGGTGTTGGGGGTGTGTGTAATATGTTCTACTACACCGAGGAGTTGTTGTGTTGTGGAGTGGTGATTGCAGAATCCAAATTGCTCCAGTCTCAGCGAGTGATTGGTGTTGCAGTGCATAGTAAGATGTTTGAGAATCATCTTCTCAACAATCTTATTCAGGGAGCTCAGCAGGCTGATGGCTCCATAATTTTGTGGTAGGGAGTGGTATTTCCCTGGCTTCCTGAACATCAGGACAGGGAAGTGTTGATGTTGTAGAATGGTATTCGTCATATGTGTGAGATGCTCTATAGCTTTATTTGTGAACTCCTGGGTGACATGGTTTTGAAAGTGATTGGGACCAGGAGCTTTTCTAGCTGTTTTGTGCTTAATAACCTGTGTAATTTCATGTGTAGCAGTATGTATTGTTACATTGCACGTGGGCTGGGTTACAAGCCATGTAACCTCCTGGTTCATTTCAAGTAGCAGTGCTGGATTGGAAGGAGCCAGATTCAGTGTGAATGATGTTGCTAGTGTTCTGGTCATCAGCTCATGCTTCTCCTCCATGGAGTATGCTGGTCTGTAAGGCGGTGGTAAGGGCTTTGACAGCTTCAACAAGTTTCCTGCTTTGTGTAATTTTGGGAATTTGTGGGATATGACTTTTCAAGCATTTCCTTGAACAATGCCCAATTCACACGCTTGTAGCTCAGTATCCTGTGAGATTCATCATACTGCTGTGTTTCTTCCAAGTAAAGTATTACAGGTGTTTGGTGAGGCCAAATCATGTATAATTTCAATGTTGATTGTGACTATAATGCCAATCACATCTAATGTCTATCACATTTAGTCTCTGTTCCCTGTTTTAAGTGTCACCTCAGCTGGCACTAGTGTAATGTAGTTTGGGCGCAGTGCATGTTCGCATAGTTTTTTTGCTAATGGTGTTTGATCTTTGTTAGTTCCAAGCAGAGTGTTTAGCATTAAGATCACCAGTGGCTATTAGTCACTATGCTATGTTGAGTATTGTGCTGATATCGCTTGTTATGATATTACCAGATCAATTGTATATCGATATCAATGTAGTGTTCACTCAGTTGACTTGGCCCTAACAGCTGTGGCTTCTAGTCTTGCAGGTTCAGGGATCTTAATATTTGTGTATTCTTTGTCTCAATATATGATGATTGCTTTTCCACCCACAGTTGTGCCTTCAGGTGGTCAGTTCAGTAGATGTAATATCTTGGGAAGAGTAGTTGTTCGTGTGACTGGAGTTAAGCTTTGTTCATGAGAGCATTCCAGATTCCCTTCTCCTCCATAAATGCAGCTAGCTCTGCCCTTTTGTTGCCAATCCCATCTGCATTCCAGAATAGCATCTGAGTCAAAGTACTGTTGTTTGTGTTTTGTGGTGTATTATCTATGGAAGAGTGTGGGCGGTGTGGTGATAGCAGTTTGTATAGCAGCCATGCAATGGCTGGGTGTAGCCGTCATGAGTTTGTGCATGCGTTATGATGAAGAGCCTCAAGAGGATCTTAAGCCACGTGAGTGGGGAATAGTGTCTCCACTATGCCTCTGATTGTGGTGAGAATGTTTGTTATGTCAGCCAAAGTGTTGGCGGTGGTGTTGGTGGCTGGTGGTCCTTATGTTGGTGTACTGGATGGGCTGGCTTGTGTGTTATTCATGGTTTGTATTTCATCTGGGGTCACCTGTGTTATTGCTGTGGTGAGGGGGGCAAGAGTGTGAGTTACGGTTACATTGTTCCTTTTAATGTGTTCCTATGTTTGTCTGGTCTGTTGTTGGTGTATTTGTTGTGGTGTGATAGTGTCCCCTCTTTTGTTTTTTGGGTACCTCTGTTTCATTTCGTGTGTTTGTGGTTGCCCTAGTTTGGGTGTGTCTTCTGTGATATCACGAGTGTCACAATGTGGCCTAGACAGAGTTGACTTGGTGTTGTCTGGGACCGGCAGTGTTGTCATCAGTACAGGGGCAGTTTCTAGCATTGCAGGTGTGGGTTGTGGTTCTGTTGTTGTGGGAGTGTGCCATGAGTTTGTGGAGCTCTGTGCATCCTCAGTTCATCCACTTCCACTGACAATGCTAGTAAAAGAGATTCCACACCTTACTGGTTGGGGGGTGGGGAGTGTCTTGGAGCTGTTCTGGTTACCACTTGTCTGTCTTTGGCACTTTTGCACCTTAGAGCTTCTTTGTATGCTGCACACCATCTGTAGTTTGCACATGGACCCCTCCACATTTGGTACATTTGATAGTTGTACCAAGTTTAAAGTGTCGTGCTACATGGTTACCAGTGCATTTGCAGCACTGTGTGCCAGTTCACATCGGGTGCCGCACGGCCAATCTGCTGGCAGTGGTGGCACTGTTGGGGGACACACGGAAGTGTGTATATTTCTACTACGACCATGTGAAGCAGGAGCATCTGCGTCAGAAAGTTGCATGAGTAAGCTGTGTCGTCCAAATCCACTAAATAGTTTGGCTGCAGTCTGTGTGTCACGAATCCCAGAATTCATCTCATGCTCTCACAGTCCCAGCTGAGAGCTGTGATTATACCATGAAGAATGTCATTGAGGGTTGTGGTGTCAACTCCTTTCATGATGTACATTCGAGTTTTTCCCCCTTGGGTGCTATATTTATGATACTCAATTCCCCCAGCTTTGACGAATTTCAGGAGATTTGTGCAATCTGTTTTGTTGCATACATACAGTGATACATGGTCCCTTGTGAGTTTTGTGTTTGGTATATGGTGGGGAGTGACATTCTACAAATGTCTTGTTTAGCTTGCCGAGGCAAGTGTAATTGTGTATTATGACCAGTGGGAAGCCAGTCGGTGTAGTGTTCTGCGTAGCGGCTGGGTTAGTGTTGTGTAGTTGAGGTGCTGCAAAATTGTTTGTATGGGCGCTCGTATTACCGATGCTCAGAACTGCTGTTGGTGAAAGCACGCTGCATTTGCCATGTGAGTCAGTAGGCTCAGTTGTTCGTGTATGTTGCTGCTGATTCCATTTTGGACCCACCAGCTTCGAAGGTCCATCTTTGTTCCACGGAGCTGTCACTTCCAGCTCGAGGACTCCTGCGGTGATATTGAGGGCCTCTCTAGTATATTCACTGGTGGTGTGACTGGTGTTGGTGTTGCTGTTGCTGTTGCGTTGCTTCCACCCGTCAGTTGGACAATGAGCTCATGCTGTCTCCGAGCCATTGCTTCTTGATTTGTGGCAGCAAAGTCCAGATTTAGCTGGTTCATCACTTACTGATAGGTGGCAAAGCAAGACAGAAACATTGAAGGGAACAGATGGCACTCCTGCCTCTTGTGCTGCAGTCTTGCTACGGGTCGTTGGGTGGGATCTGCTCGGTGGATCTGCCGTCTCCCAGACATAAGGATACTTTTAAGGATAGAATGTGGATATGAGACAATTTTACTTTTTCGTCTGAAAAGACAATTTTGCTTTTTTAGTGTACATACAGAAGAGGGGAGTCCTTATGACTCACTTGTGCAAGATGCAATGCACAGTGCAAGAGAGCACGGGTGGTAGACAGCAGGCCTGTACTGGAAAGTGTTGTCCAATGTGAACGTGCCCCGGACACTGAAATACCCTATTAAAGAATGGGAGAGTCACACTGGGGAAGTTCCAACCACAGTTGCAGGAACTTTGAGCCAGAACTCTTGGCCACCTAGCACTGTCAAGTGTGTAGCAGCGTGTGCTTATTAGTGACACTCCAAAGAGTGTCCTGTGGCATCTATGCCAGTTTTAGCGTATATGTAACACAAATATCCTCTCGCAGCTACTGCAGGTACAGAGGGAAGGCAGCTGCTCAGCTGCGACTCACCCGTAGTACTGCCCGTGGTTTTCCTTGGTGGGAGGACTGGAACGAGGTGCACCAAGCCTTGTGATGCCCATTGAGGAACTGTTGGACTGAGGCGTAGTGACTCTGAGGTCAAGAAAGCTGGCAGTGACCAGAACAGGGTGTGCTGACTCACCCCCCCCCCCCCTCCCCCCCCACTATACTGATTTCAGTGATGCCATTGCAGAGGATTACACTGTGGTTGGTCATCTGGTTTTGATGTGGGCCAGAACATGAAGCTTTCCTTTGCCTTTTTTTGCTAAATTGACTCTTACTTCTGGGCACAAACACCTATACAGAGCAAATGTATTGGCACCCAGGGTTTGGTTATTTGGGGGGGGGGGGGGGGTTGGGGGAGTGATGGTTTGTTATTGTTTCCACCCCCCTCACCCAGCTTCCCTCAAAAATGCAACTCGCTAGCAACCTCACTGTTAGCATACGACAGACATCTACAATTTTAATAACAATAATAAACACACAAAAATATATTAAATTATTCAATATAATAGTAACAATACAAATAGGTGGATCAAAGAAGGAAGAAAACATAGGACAAACAAAAGAACTTCAGAAAGTGTACAAACTGACATGGACACACTATAATAAAAGAAACATTTCAGTACAAGGCAAACACATGCGCTACAATACAGTTATAGTATCAGAAGCACTCTTCGCATCAGAAATGACCACAATCTGAGGACCAGGCACCACAAAGCAGAAAGAATGCAATGCAAAATCCTCAGAAAATTTTTTGGAGCAGTGTACAGAGATGGCATATGGATGAAGAGATCAACCAGAGAATTATAAGAACACAGAGGCAGACTCAGTCACAATCAGAAAACACCGACTAACATTCTGTGGACACATACACACAATGAACAGCAACAGATTCACAAAGGGATTTAGGATGTAGTAAATGCCTAAATCAAAAAAAACCAGTTGGTTTCAAGAAATAGAAGAAGGCTAAAACGAGCAGGAATCAGAATGGAAATGATGAATGAAAGAGACAAATTCAGAATCAAAATTATGAACATAAAACTTGAAGTAAAGGGAAGGAAGAAAACAGAGAAAATATGTACATATCAAAGGAAACAAGAACACACTCAATGAATGAAACGATTTTGGGAAGAGAAAAGGGAGGAGGAAATAAGGAAAAATCTGAACAATCACGTAACAACCAAGTTGAACTCTGTCAAAGTGTGTGCTCACCATCATCATTTCAATAAACATTATGACTGAACAGAGGTCTGCAAACACATGTGAATGAGGGGAATACTGTTTCTATCAATGATTTCCAACTGTGTTCGGGAAGTCATTCTTTCTGTTGTTGTTGTATCGGATCTGTTGTTGACACCTGGTATGTTCAACCCAGTGGTGTGCAGCTTTACCCGGCTGGAATGTTGTCAATCAGACCAAAAGCATGTCCTTGTGGGCAGACCCTAGCACGAGCAACTGAAAAGTGTCCTTTATTACATGTAGCTTGTCATTGCTGGAAGAACTTGGCATTTTTGACACACTTCTGTTTCCATGCTACCTCCTTCTCCAAAAGTTATGTGTGCATTTGGAAATTGGTGAAGTAAAAAATATAAAGACATCGTGTTGTTCTGCCACATCTGTCTGTAGTGTGCATTTTGGGGTGCGTGTACGATACAAGGCATTTAGGTATGGTGAGGTTACTTAGCCATTAGTGTTCACAATGGCTGGCATAAAGGAAACATGACAAGTATTACATTAGAAAGCAACAGCGATAGCTTTCCGACCGCATAAATTCTACTAGGCAGAGTCAGAAGCAGACACAGTGGCCTGTGCCAGATACGAGGGTTGGAAGTGGCTGAAATGTGAGTCGTGGGACAGAGAGAAAGAGAGAGAGAGAGAGAACACACAGACAGCACCATAAAGCATTCCCCATCTCTTTCTGCACGGAATGAACCACACTGCTGCCTTCTTAAGGGCACCCCAGTATAATATGTTGTTTGGGAAGTGGGTGGTAGTTATCATCATTGCAATGACCTCCCCTTATATCCACTCCTGCAAGATTGTGAAATCTACAGCCACTGAGGAGATTTATGTGAGATGTTCCTATCAACTTTGTGTAACATTCATATTGCACACTTCTGCAGACAAAACAGATTTTCGACCTTAGCTTAGGAAAGAAAAGAATCATCACAGATCATTAAGGTTCAAAGAACTTGTCTTGAACACTGTAAGGGATCCGTGATCCCACAAACATAGATTCTAGTATCTGACGCCCAGGTCGATAGCGGACAGGAGTCGATTGTCGAGCACTGCAGTAGGCAGTGAGACTAGTGCTGAGTGCGCAGTAGTATGGTAGAGTGTCGAGTGAGAAGTAGAGTGGGAAAGACGGCCAAGAATGGTGGTCTAGTGAGTTGTAAACGGTAAAATTCACTGGAGTATGATGAGTGAGCACGTCCCCCTGATCGTCGTGGGGTTGACTCTCACTAATGCCGATTCGCGAGTGATATGAAACAGAAAGTGACAAGTGCCAAATTACGTGTTTCGTGTCAACCGCGTCAGCCAGCAACAACCATGGATTGCAGTGAGGATTGTTGTGAATGTTAACCATCAGCATTGCCTGTGACAAAGTGCTGAAAATCAGCAATCAATAAAAAGAGATAACCACAATTAGACGTGTAAGGCAAAGGTAGCAACAGCCTCAGAATTTGTGTGTTAGTAGGAAATATATATCAGTTGTACATCGCAACCTTTGTGATACTTAATAATAGACAAACTTTCAATCATTAGCTATTCCGTCTCAGAACAGCCGCATTCGGTTGAAATACTCCCTAAACCACAGCAGAACAACGCAGAACAACCAATAGCCTTTCATGCAGTAAGCACACGGTCATATATCATAATAATTAACTGTTTTGTGGCTTTGGTAAATTACCCAAAATCCAGTAAAGGAATTAATCGGGGGTGTTTCAACATGAATCCTTAAAAATTCTTTTGTAGTTAACCTATTTTCAGATTATGAAGAGTTCTTTGTTACAGCTTGTATTTTTATTCCAGGTGGCACTGAACTTGATGGCTGTAGTGATGTTGTGAAGGCACAAAGTCGGAAGTTGTTAAACCTTCAGAAACAAGATTTTCAAAAGTACTTCTTCTCAGATACCAATATTTCGCCCCTGTTTGTGTCGGATACACAGATGTCTCAGTTGTTGTCACATAATTTGAGTGTAGTGACTGAATCTAGAAAACAGTTTCTTTTGCTTCCCTGTACCCCAAGCATTATGTGCAATACAGGACTCCTAACAAGACAAACACACAGAGCACTGCCCTCTGTCTTCTCTTGCCGTTTCTGCAGTTTGGGAGCACAGTCCGGAAGTCTGACTCATGTTGACCGGACCAGCAGGGCGAAAATGGTCGACGTGGGTTCGAAGCTGGTGACAGAACGGACTGCTGCAGCACAAGCAAAGGTTTTTGTGGGACCCGAACTGATGAAACTCATACGAGAAAATGGCCTGAAGAAAGGTGACGTACTTAGCGTTGCTCGCCTGGCGGGAATTGTGGGGTCCAAGCAGACGTCCAGCCTTATCCCTCTGTGTCATAACATATCTTTATCCTCTGTGGCTGTGGACATTGAACTGGACTCTGCTCTCAACTGTGTGATTGTAACTGGCACAGCAAAGTGTAGAGGGCAGACGGGTGTGGAGATGGAAGCTCTCACTGCTGTATCGGTGTCTGCCTTAACAGTGTACGATATGTGCAAAGCTGTGAGTCATGACATTGTGATATCTGAAATAATGCTTCTGGCCAAAAGTGGGGGAACTAGAGGAGACTTCCACCGGACATGAGCATCTGTGTGGGGCAGTGAAATAAGTTAAGTATACCTGGTGTGATGTAGGCAAATTTCAAAGTCTGTTCATAGTTATCATAAATTATATACACATCGAATTGGCCTGAATATAAGTTGCACCTTTAATTTCGAAAAAGAGAGAAACTTAATTAAAAATAATTTGTCAAGTTGCCCATTTACAAAAGCTTTTCAAAACGTGATTTACCCTTAACCAGTTTTTTTGTAGTACACTGTAGATAAATTACACACAAAAACAAAGCTTTCAGTTGCAGTTTTCATGTAAGACACTCTTAACTTCACTAACATTCATTGTTTTGTCGCTGTCAGTATTTTTGTCACTCTCCTCCCAAAGTACAGTGGCGTCGCTACAATCCTGGGCATTGCATGTGCAGCATTTCTTGAACCGTACCTTTAAAAAGCACATCTGTTAGATGAATAACTGTGAGTTTGAAATTTGCAACGTAACTGTACCAAATTCCAAATCTCTCTCTCTCTCTCTGTGCCCTCCCCCAGCTGTGTGGTAGTGTCCTCTGTGTTGCTCTATTGTTTCAATTTTTGATGGTCCCATGCTGTGAAAGTTGAGGTGAAGTGTTCATTCTTAAATAAATAGTGTGTATCAGCTCTTTTCTCCTAGGATCAGGTTGTCATTGCTGTGTTCATTGATGTAAAATGACACTTTTTTAACAGTTCCTAAAAGGTGCACCACTTCATTGACACTTTTGCTCAGGTGTAGAGCATATTGGCCAGACTAATTTACATGTTTCAGCTTTACACTGTATGGTATCCTCTTTTTTAAAGGCCTATTATCTTTCTTGTGTGTGACTTGTCCAGAGATTGAAAATGTTTTATTTTGTAAGTTACCAATCCAGAACAGATTTCTGTCAATTTAATTCTTCAGGTTTTTCCAGAAGTTTGCTGAAATTCCCGAGTTGTCCTTTGCACAGTCGGACATCATTGTCTTCCTCGCATATTTCGGTGACATTAGTTGTTGCTTTCACAAAGTGCTACTTGAGACTGACCGTCAGATGGAGCAGGTCTGTAATTTGTTCCCTCTGCCTTCGTGCTTCATCTGCAATCTGCTCTGACAGACATCATCCTCGGGTATCCGTGTTGCGTGATATTCCGAGTGTCATCTACACTCACGGGCACGATTCTTGTGTGTTATGTTTTCAGTCCAAGCTGGTTGGTAGAATTCTGTTTGCGGGCTGTACCTGTTTGGGGACAAGGATCGGCAGGGCATGAAACCCTAATCTTTCATCTTTCAGTTAACTCAAATGTCGAGTGTCACTTTTTTCATGTACTGCGGTTACAAATATAAGAAAATACAAAATGAAAATTTCTCAACATAGTCATGTTTCTTTTCAGTAGGTTTCTCAGATCAGTACACTGCAATGTAAATATTCCATTAAAAGAATATATTTTTGATTGTTTCTTCAGTCAGAGATGCATTGCCTTTTTGACTTAACAATCAATGTCAAATCATTGTCCCTCAAACAATCCTGCAGGGGTTTGACAATGTGAGACCATGGCTTTATGGAGGATCACCTAGAATTAGCTGCCGTCTTTTCTGACATGATTTTAAATCAATGCTATCATCACTGTTTCTTTTGCTTAGGGTTTTGAGTCTAGGAATGATGCAAACAATCAGCAGTTTATTTCTTTGTTATGTGATCTTTTTTCTCCTCCCTAGCCCCCTTTCTTCCTTCATTTGGTAGCCTTGAGCAAATTGAATATTCCTGCTTTTGTTTGTATTTATTAATCTGTTTGTGCCTCTAATTCTTAAAAGACTTCATTATGACACTAATAATCTGAAGCAGCAAATTTGGGGAAAAAGAGCTGCATTCATTTATGCTGTTGTAAAATGGAGGAATTGGTTGTAGTTGGAAAAAAATCTGCCTTTTACAGCTGCTGAATTTTGTCATTTATTTTACGTAGCCCACCCATGATCTACAATCAGGTCTTCTTCTTTATGTTGTATTTTTTATGAGAATGTTGAAACATAGATGATTGTTATGCATCTTTGCAGCACCTAAACTTGAATATTGTACTTAAAAATGTTATTTGTTATCTTTTTTAAATTAAATTGTTATGTTAAAGAAGTGAATTAAATGATTGTTGCCTGTGACATAATTTTGTAGCAGCTAAAATTAAATGCTGGTCTTCAATATTTTAATTGTTATAGTTTGGGGTATGATTGTTGTAATTAGAAAATGAATATGTGCCTTGTGCACTATGTTGTTACAGTAATTTGGAGTTTATTTTGTACATCATCTGGTGTAAATTATAAGAATTTAAGCAAAAACTTCTGTCTCTCAACAGATTTCTTAATAACACTATTCCAGTAACTGGATATGCATATTGAAATATTTGTGTTGTATATTAGATTCTATGACCTGTACCGAGGCAATATTTTGCGGTTGCAAATTTTCTTGACTATTATTAAGTGTGTGTGTGTGTGTGTGTGTGTGTGTGTTGCTTATGCCCTACATACGAGTCCTCCAAGGTTCTTATGATCTGACCAATGTACGACATGCCAAAATGCTACAGCTGCATGGGGAGATACAATTAAATCCCATCCCCCCTCTCCCTCTCTCTCTCTCTCTCTGTCTCTCTCCCTCTCTCTCTCTCTCTCAAAGATCGGCAGGTTCAGGAATCTAACACAGAAAGAATTTAATCACAGTTTCTTTTTCATCTCTATCATACAATGTAGTCCAATTTTTTGCTAATACAGATATATCATTTTGTGATTTATGTTGTGTACTCTTCAAAAGATCTAATGATGTCCTCATTCCTTTCTTATAAACAAAACAAAAAGAAACTAACAATAATTGTCATTAAAGTAAAACACAGAACAGTGTCTCCATAGCATCAATGAGCACATCCTTTCAGCACCTTTGACCCAGGCAGTGAACACAGCAGCGGTCAGTCTATGACTTGCAGCAGGTGAATCCCAGTCAGCTGCATTGCTCATGCACCCCACGTAAATAATAATAAACAAAATCTAACAATACACATAACCAAGTCTTGATTTGTGACAGTATACCGCTGATGACGAAAAAAATTAGACCCAAAGATTTTGAGATGTGGTACAATAGAACTATTGCTCTAGTTGAAGCGGTAAGACACAAATGTTGTATTCACACTTTTAAAAAGCTCAGAAAAGTGTTATAACTTTTTCAGAAGTCTAAATCAAACTATGGAAACTCTCGGTAGGAACTTAGAAATATAGGAAATGATAGAGTGCTACTTACCATAAATACATGTTAAGAAGTCTATTTTTTTTTTTCTTTTAACAAATCTAGCACTGCATATTACTGCCAAATTAGTCATTACCTATGATTGCCCCAGTGGCAGAAATGTGTATAATAATGTCAAAACGTTTGTGACACTACACACTAGGACAAGCTCAAGTTTCAGATACACGTTGATTGCGTTCTGGATGATGCTATCTACATGTTCATCCACACTCTGCAAACCACTATGAAGAGTATGACAGAGGGTACATCTCACTGTACCAGATATTAAAGCTTGTTCATGTTTCAAGACCATTTAAATCTTTCTCTGCATGCTGTAATTAATCTAATATTGTCCTCACGGTCCCTATGGGAGCAATAGTTACAAGGTTGTAACATATTCTAGAGTCGTCTTTTGGTAAGCATACTTTCTTAGGATAGTGTACATCTTATCTTGAGGCGTCTGCCAATTCAGTTATTTCAGCATCTCTGTGACACTCTCCCTTGGGTCAAACAAACCTGTGACCATTTGATCTGCCCTTCTCTGCATGCGTTCAAATCACCCATTAATCCATTTTGATACGGGTCCCACACATTTGAGCAAATGATTTGTAGAATGACTGCATTTCTATGGTATTCTAGAGTGCTACTTACCATAAATACATGTTAAGAAGTCTATTTTTTTTTTCTTTTAACAAATCTAGCACTGCATATTACTGCCAAATTAGTCATTACCTATGATTGCCCCAGTGGCAGAAGTATGTATAATAATGTCAAAACGTTTGTGACACTACACACTAGGACAAGCTCAAGTTTCAGATACACGTTGATTGCGTTCTGGATGATGCTATCTACATGTTCATCCACACTCTGCAAACCACTATGAAGAGTATGACAGAGGGTACATCTCACTGTACCAGATATTAAAGCTTGTTCATATTTCAAGACCATTTAAATCTCTCTCTGCATGCTGTAATTAATCTAATATTGTCCTCACGGTCCCTATGGGAGCAATAGTTACAAGGTTGTAACATATTCTAGAGTCGTCTTTTGGTAAGCATACTTTCTTAGGATAGTGTACATCTTATCTTGAGGCGTCTGCCAATTCAGTTATTTCAGCATCTCTGTGACACTCTCCCTTGGGTCAAACAAACCTGTGACCATTTGATCTGCCCTTCTCTGCATGCGTTCAAATCACCCATTAATCCATTTTGATACGGGTCCCACACATTTGAGCAAATGATTTGTAGAATGACTGCATTTCTATGGTATTCTACAAAAAAAAATCTAAGTCTTTCGCCTGCCTTAGCCTGAGTGGGCCTATATGACTGTTCCATTTCATATCCCTACAAAGTGCTCCACCCAGGTAATTGTATGAATAGACTTAATCCAAGCAAGACACCCTGATACTGTAGTCATACCACACTGCGTTTTCTTCATTTTGCAAAATGCACGATTTTACATGTCTGAACATTTAAAAGAAAGTTTGAAATTATCAAGATCTGACGAATGTTTGTACAATTTCTTTCAGACTGTGCTTTATTCTAGATAAATGCACTATCTGTGAAAAGAGTGCTTTACTATTAATATTGTCTGCAAAGTCATTAATGTACATGAACATGAACAGCAATGGTCACAACATACCTCTCTATGACACATCTGAGGTTACTTCTACATCAGATGATGACTCCCCAGCCAAGATAACATGCAAGTCATTCCTACCAAAATATCCTCAATTCCAGTGACAAATTTCACTCGATACCCCTCACAGTAGCAATTTTGATAATAAGCATCAATCTGGCACTAAGTCAAAAGCTGTTCAGAAATCGAGAAATACTGCCTGCACCAGTCGAGCCAGGAAGACGAAAGTTTGAAGGTCAGGTTGACAAAACAGATTTTTAATACTCTTGGTAACAACCTTTAAGTTTCTGACGTAGTTCAGGGGAATGACAAAGGGATCTTTGACAGGCTGGATTAAATCTAGGCGGCGTCTCAGACCGACCAGAGTTACAACTTTAAAGGCTTCTACGCTGAGCAAATACAACGGGCTGTTGGAGGAAGAATGCAAAGGCAGCTTCTAGTAATGTGCAATTGCTATTCTGCATGGTCTTTAATGGCCATTATCAAATTTTAAAAAATTAAGAATAACAATAACACAGTACACAACAGGAAGGGTACAGCAGACTTTCCCTGATTGTTCCTTACATTATCTTTCCTTGATTTTTTTTTTTTTTTAATGATAATGTTTCTAAGTCTTTCCTGGTTTCCATTGAAAGGTTTGGATTGTTTCAAAGATTAATTTACACATTTTTTAATATTTTAATGTATTCTAGGACAGGAACTCAAAGAGCACAAGTATAAAAAAACTGCATGTAGGACATTCATGTAAAGCTTCCCATTTTTAACTGCAAGGTAATGGCAATCTATTTTGTTACAAGAAAATGAATTGGGACTTAGTTCTCCAGAGCTGATACTATTATAAGGAGTTGTGATGGAAGAACATGAGTTCCAAACAATGGATGCCTTGGATCTGTTTGCTGCTGCTTCTTTTTAATCTCTGCTGCTAATCCCATGAGTGAAAGATCTCTACCAATGAAAAAGTAGATTTGAATGACATTAAGTTTCTTCTCTTGTCAATAGTTGTTTCTACTGAAGAGAAATGAGTCTGGTCATCTTTGTCCATTTGCAGTAATTCAAAGGTGTCGTAGCACCTGACATGTATGCTTGAAAATAACAAACGATCAAAAATGTAATTAACAGAAGTATTGACAGCAGTAAGCTGTATTTATCACATTCAAAAAGTTTGTAATAGCTGTGGACCCTTGTTTTATCATGTCAATCCATTTGTGCCAATGGCTAACAGAGTACCATTCATCATCATGTCAAGTGGCAATAACAGTTTGCTTGCATCATAAATATTGAGTGTCAAAAGATAATTCTAACAATATGAAATAGGACAGATTGCTACTCACCAGTTAGAGCAGGCAATGGGCAGCAGACAAGCATACTGAAAAAAAAAGAAACTGTCAGGTACTATATACTCAAAAAAACACTTAGGTACTGAAGGAATTATCGAAATACCAAATAGGGCTGAAATCAGTAAATGTGACATACATGTGAAGACAGAAAAATAATTACAGTTTCAGAAAAAACTGGATGATTTATTCAAGAGAAAGAACATCACAAATTGGATGAGATGGTCCACCTCTGGCCCTTATACAAGCTTGGCTCTGGCTGATAGAGTTGTTGGATGTCCAACAGAGGGACATCATGAAAAATTCTATTCAAATGTCACTGTAGATAGTCAAAATCCCGAGGTGGTCTAACGGCCCTGCCCATAATGCTCCTTACATTCTCAATTGGGGAGAGATCCAGCAACTTTGCTGGCCAAGGTAGGGTTTGGCAAGCATGAGGACAAGCTGTGTGCAGACAGGCATTATCTTGCTGAAATGTAAGCAATGTATGGCTTGCCAAGAAGGGAAACAAAATAGGATGTACAGTATTGTCAACAGACAACTATGCTGTAGGGGTGACATCCATGTCACCCTTACAGCATAGTTGTCTGTTGACCAAAAGTGATCTGTTACGAAAAGAAATCGCACCCCAGATCATCAGTCCTGGTAGTTGGACCGTATGGGATGTGTCATTCACGGTGGTATCCCACCGTCTGGGGCATCTTCAGACGCATCTGTGATGATCATTGAGGCTCAGTTCATAGTGGGACTCATCACTGAAGCCAATTATATTCCAGTCAATGCAATTCCAGACCAGGGACGTGCCTGGGGACACACCAGATAGCAGTGCGATACCAACCCGGCTGCTGGCTGCCATACAGCCAAACGAGGACTGATGGTCTACTGTGCCATTTCTTTTCATAACAGGACCTCTTTGGTTGTCATCTGTGTCACCATTACAACACAGACATCTGTTGACGATATTATAAACCCCATTTTGTTTCTCGTAATGACAAGCCATCATTTGCTTACATTTCAGCAAGATAATGCCTGCCCACACACAATTTGTCTTCATACTTGCCACACCTTATCTTCGCCAGCTAGGTCACGGGATCTCTCCCCAACTGAGTATGTCTGCGGCATTATGGGCAGGGCCACCCAACCAGCTCATGATTTAGACAATACAATGTGCCACTTGGATAGAATTTGGCTTGATGTCCCTCAGTAGGACATCCAACAAATCTATCAATGACAAACTTGCTCAAGAGTCAGAGGTGGACCAACTTGCTCAATTTGTGAAGCTCTTTCTCTTGAATAAATCATTCAATTTTTCTGACATTGTAATTTTTATTTTATTTATTTATTTTATTTTTTTTTTTTGTCTGTGCACGTACATCACATCTACATATTTCCATCCCACACAGATAATTCTTTCATGCTGCATAATGTTTATTTTCATCTTACGAGTGTAATCTAATGGACAGAGCCCACCTCAGCATAGGGAGTCTCTGCTGGTTGGGAGTGTGGAGGTGGACAGACAGAGAGAAGTGTACTAGGGGGACGTAATAGTGTGTGAGATTGGAATGGGAGCAGGGGAGGGCATTGAGGTGTGGGGCCACAGGAACGAAGCCTAGAAACTCTAGCTGCGACATATTCTTCACTCCTGTAAACCCCGTTACCTAAACCTTTGCTAGTCTCTCTGTCTCACATATCTAGGCCTTTACCTGCTCCCACCCCGGCCTCACACCACCACACCTGCTATATGAGGACTGTCCCATACTTTCTAATATCTAAAAATCTTCCTTCAATGTGCCAGTCTGCCACTCAGTGTCTCCTCTAGGTGGGGAGCAGAAAGCTATCCTATTCCATATTATTGTTATTCCATCCCAGATATCCCAATGCTTAAAAATTAATTTTAGGCTTGCCGTAAAGTATTACACAAACACTAATTGGTTATTTTTTCTGATATTCAAATTATATTTTGCTCTCATTTTTGTCCCTTTATCTAATCAACTTTGCATTGTGACATTTCTGACGAAAGTACGAGTTATTCAGAAATTAGGTAAAAAGTAGTGAATTCTTCCTTTGAATCACTCTCACTTTGTCTCAGGCACGAGCAAATGTGTGTACCCGTATATGCATTTAGCTGTATCAAATTATCTTCCCCAACACACAAAATGGGGGTCATTATTCAATTTATCTTGAAAGTATGTGTGAAATGCACTTTCCACAAAAATGCTCAGATGCATAACTCTCAAAATATGTGTTTGAACAATAGGTCTGGAATTTTTAAAGACAAGGTGAAGAAACCATTGGATTGTATAATTTTTTTATTAATCACAAAGAAACAACATGATTCAAAGACATCAACAACAGCAATGGAAGTTCAAGTGAATTGTCTGCCTCCAATTCTGATCACAGAGAAACACTCCAATAGGAAAGAGGGCACAACATCCTGCTCCATTTTTAAAAGCTGCAATGTCAAATATTACAACCTGTAACAAAAAAAGGTCATGTGATAAATATTGTTTACATATCGATTACAGTAACAGAGGCATATATGGTCTAATAGGAAGGGTGAACACAAGGGCAGGACATGGGGAACAATGAACAGATGAGATGTGAAACCACGGTAAGTTAATAGTGGTGATAATGCCAGTTAATTACATGGGTGGGAAAAGCAACCACTCTTGCAACTCAGAGCTACTCTTTTTTCTGCAACTGATCTTCCGTTCCTTCATTGTTCCTATTTTTCTCATATTAATAATTCTAGTTATAGAAGGTTTTCTAACTAAAAGCTTATTAGCATTTTGTAATGAAACCGATAAACAATACAGTCTCATTCTCTAATGGAAGAACACAGTACATCGCGTTCGTAAATAACTTGATCCAACAAAACAGTGGACATTCATTACATGACATTTAATTTTAAGTATCAATACAAACACTTACATAAAACATTATTTACACTCAAAACCCATTATTCAAAACTGATGTCCATATGTGTAACTGTTTACAGTAGCAATTATTAATATAGTTACTATTGCTAGCTTTAATATGGATTGTTAAAAAGTTTAGAAATGTTAACTTAAAAATGAACTGTAAGCAAAATCTTTTCTGTTAAAAAGTTAATGTTGAAACCACTGGAGAAACATTATAATGTATTATTGTAGTCATCATGTACACTGAAAAAAAAAAAAAAAAAAATTTGCAACACCAAAAAGTAATTAACGTAGAGTAATGAAATTTCAGGAACATATATGTCTAAGTAACTTATTTAAGTGATTAATGTTGCAAGATCACAGGATAATATAAGTGCGAGATACACCATTGCAAATGTGATACACTAATGCATTGAAATCCAGTGTAACTGCCCGAATGTAAGCATGCAAACGTGCATGCATTGTGCTGGTTATGAGTTTGTGGGATGAAGTTCCATGCCTGTTTCACATTGTCATCAAAACAGGGATGGTTAATGCTGTTTTTGGGAGACACTGGAGTTGTTCGATGATGTCCCGTGTGCACTAAATTGGAGCCAGACCTGGTGATCAAACAGGTCAAGGCAACATGTTGACATACTGTAGAGTATACACCCATGCCTCCATCTTTGCTACCCTCCCTGTTTACCTCTACCCTGTTGCTTCATAACCTGGTTTGTGAGTAACTGAATCCACTTTCTCTTCTTCCCCTTCTTTCCCCTCTCTCCTCCCTGACGAAGGAACAAAGTTCCAAAAGCTAGGATACGTAAATTTTCTGTTATGTTTTGGGTATCTATTGGCTGTACTGGCCAGCCCCTCTATCTCTTTGTTAGTATTTGTTTCACGTCTTTATATGAGATTTTCCATCATCACAGTAATGTTAGTTTATAATTTACGGACAGCCTAATCCATTATTTCCTGTCAAGGTTTGAAACTTTAGAAAATCATAAATTTTGTCTTGGTAAAATAAAGGTGATTAGATGTTTCCCTTATGCACATGTAAAAGACTGTCAGTTCACATCTACGTTTATAATCTGCAATCCACCAGGAGGTGCATGGTACAGGGTAAGTCCCATTGTACCAGTTATCAGGGTTTCTTGCTGTTTCATTCATGTATGGAGCATGGAAGAATGATTGTCTGAATTTGTCTGAATGCCTCCGTGTGAGCAGTAATCATTCTAATCTTATCTTCACGACCCCTGTGAGAGCAATATGTGGTGGCGGGGGGGGGGGGGGGGGGGGGGGGGGGGGGTTGTGGTATATCCCTAGAGTAATCATTTAAAGACAGTTCTTGAAACTTTGCTAATACACTTTCTTGGGATAGTTTACACCTGTCTTCAACAGTCTGCATTTCAGTTCCTTCAGTATCTCTGTGACACTCTCCCATGGATTAAGCAAACCTGTGACCATGCTGCCTTTCTTTGTATACATTCAATGTCTCCTGCTAGTCTCATCTGGTACAAGTCCCACACACTTTAGCAATAGTCTAGGGGGGGTGGGAGGGGGGGGGGTCACACGAATGACTTGTAAGCATCTCTTTAGTAGACTGATTGCACTTCCCCATTATTATACCAATACACCAAGGTCTACAACCTGCTTTACCCACAACTGAACCTATGTGATCATGCCATTTCATATTCCTACAAAGTGTTACACACAGGTATTTGTACGAGTTGGCAGATTCCGACAGTGACTCACCAATATTATAGTCACAGGATACTAAGTTTATACATTTCTAAACATTCAGAGCAAGTTGCCAATCACTGCACCATGTTGCAATCTCATCAAGATCTGACTGAATATTTATGCAGCTTCTCTGAAATAGCACTTCATTACAGATAGCTGCATCATCTGCAAAAATCCTGATTTACAGCAAGGTCATTAATGGACAAGAACTGCAAGGTCCCCAACACACTTCCCTGGGGCACACCTGAAGTTACTTCTACATCTGATGATGACTCTCCATCCAAGGTAACATGCTGTGTCCTTCTTATCAAAAAGTCCTCAATCCAGTCACGTATTTCACTTGATACCCCATATGATCGTACTTTTCACAGTAAGTGTAGGTGTGGAACAGAATCAAATACTGTTAGGAAATCAAGAAACACAATCTACCTGTTGCCTTGATCCAACGCTTTCAGCAAGTTATGTGAGAAAAGTGAGAGTTGGATTACATATCATCTATATTTTTGAAAACCATGCTGGTTGATTCGAGAAGGTAGTTCCGTTCGAGATACCTCATTATGTTTGAGCTCAAAATATTTTCTAAGAATCTACAACAAATTGATGTCATGGCTACTGGATGGTAGTTTTGTCACTCCTACAACCCTTCTTGTAGACGGGTGTGATCTGTAACTTTTTCCAAAAACTAGGTAAGGTTTTCTGGATAGATTACAGTGAGAAGAGAGGATAACTCAGCCACAAATTCAATATAGAATCTGACTGTGATTCCATCGGGGTCTGGAGCTTTGTTTAATGATTTCAACTGTTTCTCAACACAACTGACACTAATACCTATTTCGTTCATTTTTTCAGTGTACGAGTATTGAATTGGGGCAGTTCTCCTGGGTTTTTATTTGCAAAGGAACATTTGAAAATCGAGTTCAGAATTTCAGCTTTTACTTTGCTACCCTCAATTTCAGTTCCTGTCTCACTTGCTAGGGACTGGACACTAACTTTTTTGCCACTAACAGCCCTTACATACGACCAGAATTTATTTGGATTTTGTGAAATGTTATTTGACAATATTCTGCTACAGTAGTCATTGAAGGCTTCATGCATTGCTCTCTTGACAGCCAAACATGTTTCATCCAGCGTCTCTCAATCTATAATCCTACACTTTGTTTTACACCTATTATGCAGTAATCTCTGTTCCTTTAAAAGTTTTCTTTACAGTGACTGTATACCACGGAGGTTCCATCCCATTATGAACTGTTCTACTAGGAACCTATCTACTCAGTGCGTGGTCAACTGTTCTTTTCAAGTAGAGGAAGAGCACCTCTACATGCTCCTGACCTGAGCTGAAAGTTTCAAGTTCCTCACTGAGATAAGATATTACTGATTTCTACTTAGTTAACTGAACGCATAATAAGAGGGAAACATTCCATGCAGGAAAATATATCTAAAAACAAAAATGATGTGACTTACCATACGAAAGCACTGGCAGGTCGATAGACACACAAACAAACACAATCATACACACAAAATTCTAGCTTTCGCAACCAACGGTTGCTTCATCAGGAAAGAGGGAAAGACGAAAGGATGTGGGTTTTAAGGGAGAGGGTAAGGAGTCATTCCAATCCCGGGAGCGGAAAGACTTACCTTAGGGGGAAAAAAGAACAGGTATACACTTGCACACACACCCATATCCAACCACACATACACAGACACAAGCAGACATTTGTAAAGGCAAAGAGATTCGGCAGAGATGTCAGTCGAGGCAGAAGTACAGAGGCAAAGATGTTGTTGAAAGACAGGTGAGCTATGAGCAGTGGCAACTTGAAATTAGCAGAGGTTGAGGCCTGGCGGATAACGAGAAGAGAGGATATACTGAAGGGCAAGTTCCCATCTCCGGAGTTCTGCCAACGCAGAAAATCTTTTTGGTTTCAATGCCTTTCGCGTTTTTGGGTTCTCCATAGTTGACTCTGTCAATATTGTCTCTGACGCTATTCCTTATGCTCAACTGGATTCCTTGTCGACTACATTTTCGTCCCTTTTTTCTCCCCGTTTAGGCTGTGCGAACGACTTTGAAGCTCATATCATGCTCAAACCCACGGCTCGGCCTAAGTTTTTTCGGGCTCTGCCCATTCCTGTGGCCCTTCGAGATCGGGTAAAACGGGAGTTGGATCGTCTCACTGCGTCAGGGGTCTTACTTCCTGTCACTTCCAGTGATTGGTCCTCCCCTGTTGTTGTAGTTGCTAAGGCCAATGGTGATATTTGTCTCTGTGGCGATTTCAAAGCCACTGTAAATGCTCAATGCCTCATTGACACTTACCCTATGCCCCGTCCTGAAGAACTGTTCACTAAACTCGCTGGAGGACAGTATTTTTCTAAAATTGACCTGTCAGAAGCTTATCATCAACTTCCTCTCGATGCTGCTTCCTGGCAGTTTCTGGTCCTTAACACGCCTTTCGGCCTCTATCAATACCAACGCTTGCCATTCGGGGTTGCTAGTGCCCCTGCTCTCTTTCAGCGATTCTTGGAACAATTATTGCTCCCTGTCCCTGGGTGTATCAATTACATGGACGACATTGTTGTCACTGCCTCCACCACTGACGAACATCTTCAAAATCTCCGCACACTTTTTAATGTCTTACAGACTGCCAGTTTTAAATGTAATCTAAAGAAATCACAATTTTTTCAGGCATCTATAACGTACTTTGGGTTCCAACTCTCTCGCGATGGTATTCAACTGTTTCAACACACTGTCGCTGTGATCGATGCCCTTCCTCGCCCTACATCTGTTAAGGAACTGCAGGCCTTCTTGGGGAAAATAGCATACTATCACAAGTTTTTACCATCTGCGGCGTCGGTGGCTCAGCCGTTGCATCCCCTGTTGCATAAAAACGTGCCTTTTCACTGGTCCGCGTCATGTGACGTGGCTTTCCAGAAATTAAAGACTATGCCTGGCTACTTATTGACCTGGCCAACATCTTGTTCTTGCCACAGATGCCTCTCAATACGGGGTCGGTGCAGTCCTTGCACACCATTTTTCTGACGGTTCAGAACAACCCATCGCTTATGCCTCCAAAACGCTCACGGATGCCCAACAAAGGTATTCCCAAATTGAGAAAGAAGCTTTGGCCATTATTTATGCTCTTCATAAGTTTGGTGTTTTTCTCTATGGCTCAAAATTTCATCTTGTTACAGATCACAAACCACTTGTTTCCTTGTTCCATCCATCAACGTCACTTCCCGACAAGGCTGCACACCGCCTCCAGCGTTGGGCTCTTTACTTGTCCCGTTTCAATTATGAGATTCATTTCTGGCCAATGGCTCAACATGCGAATGCTGATGCTTTGTCTCGCCTTCCCATGGGTCCTGATCAGGCATTCAATAGGGACGAACTTTTGTGTTTCCACCTGGATGTTGCCGAGCAGCGGGTTGTGGACGGGTTCCCCATCACTGGGGACAGGCTGGCAGCTGCTACGGGTTCTGACCCTACCCTCTCCCGGGTTTTACGCCGTATTCAGGAGGGTTGGCCAGATCGCCCGTCCGCTAAGACTTCTGATCCGTTGCGGAACTACTACACTTTGCGCTACCGCCTTACGGCTAGGGATGGTATTATCCTCCTCTCCACTGACAATGCTTCACCGCGTGTAGTGGTACCTGCATCTATGCGTGTTGCGGTCTTGCGCCTCCTTCACCAGGGGCACTGGGGTGTGTCTCGCACAAAATCTCTGGCGCACCGTCATGTGTACTGGCCTGGCGCTGACTCTGAAATTGCACACATGGTGGCTGCCTGCGGCCCTTGTGCGTCACAGGCCGCTGCCCCGAAGTCATCTTTGTCACCGTGGCCTTCACCTGAGAAGCCCTGGGAGTGCATTCATGCTGACTTTGCGGGACCTTTTTTAGGTACTTATTGGCTCCTTGTAATTGACGCCTACCCTAACTTTCCTTTCATTGTCCGTTGCACGTCACCTACCACCGCGGCAATCACCAGTGCTCTCACCCGCATTTTTTCTTTGGAAGGCCTCCCCTCTACTCTTGTTACTGATAATGGTCCGCAATTTGCCTCTTCCGACTTTGCAGATTTTTGTGCTCGTCACGGCGTTACTCATGTCACGGCCCCGCCGTTCCATCCACAATCCAACGGTGAGGCTGAACGGCTGGTCCGCACATTTAAGGCTCAGATGCGGAAACTTCTGACTTCTTCTGCTGATGATGATGCGCTTCTCCAGTTCCTGGCGTCTTACCGTTTCACCCCCATGGGCGATCACAGCCTGGCTGAGCTCTTACATGGTGACAGCCCCGCACGCTACTTCATCTTCTGCGGCCTCCCTCCTCATGGCCGCGGGTGCCTTCCCTTGGCCGGTTCACCGCCGCCGACCTTGTCTGGGTACGCGGATATGGCAGGCGGCCAAAAAGGAGCCCGGGCCGCATCTTACGACACCGTGGTAGACGCCTGTATGAAATCCAGATGGACACGGGTGTTGCAGTGCGTCATTCGGACCAGCTTCGGCCTCGGGTGCCAGCAACGCCTGTTCCGAATGCTGCCACACCACTTTTGGCTCTACCTGATGCCCGGGATCTTGGCATCTCTCAATACTCACAACGCAGCCCTCTCACCGTCATCGCGATGCCAGCACCAGAACGGACGCCACCAGGAGACGTGCCCATGCAGGAACCGGAGGATCATCCTCTGTCAGAGTACATCTACTCGCCTCCTCCTTCAATGGATGCCGACACATCACCCACGTCTCCTGTCATCTCGACCCGTTATCATCGGGGACACTTCCGTCCGTACGGGAAGCCTCCTCCTCGAGACTTTACATTAGCCATCTCCAGGACACCTCCATCAAGACCAGTGCAACAATTTCAAAGGGGGGAAAAATGTTGTGACTCGCCGATTATTCAAAGTGCTGCCGCGCAGTTACACGTGTCCTCTACGTGCGGCGCTGTCTGCCAGCCATGCAGCAGCTGCGACACCTAAGCGGCCAGCCGAGCAGCGGCCGCTAGACTGAGACTCAGTGTTGAATCGAATGCCGACTTGTACACAGGTCAACTTACTCAGTGACTTATATGTGTTGTTGTGTTGTTCCTAAATATATGTGTTAAACTTGAAGTTCTAACACTTCTCTTTGGCAGTAATCTTTTATACAATTCTATTCTACTAGAATGATCCTGCAGTTAATGAGGTCCCAAATGTTTCATTGTATCCTCAATTGACTGCTCTCTTTCTTGATTTTAGTTTCAATATTACATTTCTCCCCCCCCCCCCCCCCCCCCCTCTACCCCTCTCCACCCTCACTCCATCATTTTCTATGCCGATCACTTCTGCTTTGCAGTCAATATTAGAGGCGAAACTGGTGACAGAAGACATGCAGAAAATGCAAGTCTTTATGTCTGTCAGTTTCAATATTTTACAATAAAATACGAGCCTAAAGTATGCTTTGTGAGAAAAAGCTATCAGAAACATAATAGTATGTAAAATAACTACCTCTATGTTATTTATATGAAATCAAATAACAACACCAAAACATTTGATGATGAGCACTGTAAACAGAAATTGTAAATGGAAACCACTGAAATTGTAAGGTACCAAAAATGTTGTCTTACACTTGGGACTAAGAGAACTATGTCTACTCTAAGTGACGTTAAAAGGGCAATATCACAGCCCTTGACAATTTGGTACCTCAAAGATTTCCAGTTCTTTGCCCACATTCTCTGCCAACTGAGAACATGAAGGGTGGATTTCACTTCATGGTCTTCTTTCCTGCATTTAGCTTCCAAACATCAACTCTCACATATAATTTCAAATCAACAGTACAGGATGTCAACAGCATAGAAACAAAACCAAATACACACAATTATAATGTTGTTTCCAGACTTAGGCCTGTAAGTTCAATATTATATTCTCTTACTTTTTTGTTCTTTTCGAGGGTTTTGAATGGATTTAAGAACACTAGAAACACACGATTCTATGCCTTTAGCAAACTCAAGTGGTCCACTTTTAACTAAATTTGAGTTTTCTTTTACACTGAATAAGATGCTGCACATTGTTTCCAATTTATTTCTTGGGTTGGTAATAAAATATTTAACCAATGGTGGTCCAAAATTTCTATACAGTTATTTTCTAGTTCCTGTTTTTAGGACTTTTCCAATTTAGGAACACAATAAGGATCTGTTGAACCACATGCTGAAAACTATAAATTTCTACATCAATTCTTTAAGTCTGAAGACAACATAACCATACCATTAAACAGAGACTCACATTACACAGGACTGAAAGAATATGCACATAAAAACACACATCACTAAAAATAAAAATAAAATTATATTTATACACAGGTACTACTCAGGACAGTAAAATGTTATCATAAATGAATCAACCAAAAAGAAGACATCAGGGGTAACATGAGAAACTAAAAAGGTTTTCAGCTAGTGAAGGAGGCAAGTTGAAAGTATATTTTACAACAACAAGCATTTTTGGTTACATTCAAAACATTAGTGGTACATTCAAAACATAAATAAATAATGAAGCTAGTTGTTTATCTCACCATTTTTTCAAGTTGTGTGAAAATTGCACAAAAGTAGGGAACACCATTTGTGCCGTAACAAAGAGCAGAGCAGCATTAAATGAAATACAAAATAATCCATTAACTGTTCAATAAAAAATATTAGATATTTATGGCAACTGAGTTTAAATTCACACTAACCACAAAAGCAAATCAGAGTAGTTAGAAACAGGATAAGTTTAAGGAAGAAAAGTTGAAGTAGAAGATGGAGGAAAGGAAACATGAACAAGCTTTAATATCTGGTAGAGTGAGATGTACCCTCTGTCATACTCTTCATAGTGGTTTGCAGAGTGTGGATGAACATGTAGATAGCATCATCAAGAACGCAATCAACGTGTATCTGAAACTTGAGCTTCTCCTAGTGTGTAGTGTCACAAACGTTTTGACATTATTATACATACTTCTGCCACTGGGGCAATCATAGGTAATGACTAATTTGGCAGTAATATGCAGTGCTAGATTTGTTAAAAGAAAAAAAATAGACTTCTTAACATGTATTTATGGTAAGTAGCACTCTATCATTTCCTATATTTCTAAGTTCCTACCGAGAGTTTCCATAGTTTGATTTAGACTTCTGAAAAAGTTATAACACTTTTCTGAGCTTTTTAACAGTGTGAATACAACATTTGTATCTTACCGCTTCAACTAGAGCAAAAGTTCTATTGTATCACATCTCAAAATCTTTGGGTCTAATTTTTTTCGTCATCAGCGGTATACTGTCACAAATCAAGCCTTGGTTATGTGTATTGTTAGATTTTGTTTATTATTATTTATGTGGGGTGTATCAGCAATGCAGCTGACTGGGATTCACCTGCTGCAAGTCATAGACTGACCGCTGCTGTGTTCACTGCCTGGGTCAAAGGTGCTGCAAGGATGTGCTCATTGATGCTATGGAGACACTGTTCTGTGTTTTATTTTAATGACAATTATTGTCAGTTTCTTCTTGTTTTGTTTATAAGAAAGGAATGAGGACATCATTAGATCTTTTGAAGAGTACACTACATAAATCACAAAATGTTATTTCTGTATTAGCAAAAAATTGGACTACATTGTATGATAGAGATGAAAAAGAAACCGTGATTAAATTCTTTCTGTGTTAGATTCCTGAACCTGCTGATCTTTGAGAGAGAGAGAGAGAGAGAGAGAGTGAGAGAGACAGAGAGACAGAGAGAGAGAGAGAGAGGGGGGGGGGGGATGGGATTTAATTGTATCTCCCCATGCAGCTGTAGCATTTTGGCATGTCGTACATTGGTCAGATCATCAGTAGCTTGGAGGACTCGTATGTAGGGCATAAGCAACACACACACACACACACACACACACACACACTTAATAATAGTCAAGAAAATTTGCAACCGCAAAATATTGCCTCGGTACAGGTCATAGAATCTAATATACAACACAGATTTTTCAATATGCATATCCAGTTACTGGAATAGTGTTATTAAGAAAGCTGTTGAGAGACAGAAGTTTTTGCTTAAATTCTTATAATTTACACCAGATGATGTACAAAATAAACTCCAAATTACTGTAACAACATAGTGCACAAAGCACTCATTCATTTTCTAATTACAACAATCATACCCCAAACTATAAAAATTAAAATATTGAAGACCAGAATCAAAGTTTAGCTGCTACAAAATTATGTCACAGGTAACAATTATTTAATTCACTTCTTAAACATAACAATTTAATTTAAAAAAGACAACAAATAACATTTTTAAGTACAATATTCAAGTTTAGGTGCTGCAAAGATGCATAACAATCATCTATGTTTCAACATTCTTATAAAAAATACAACATAAAAAGGAAGACCTGATTGTAGATCATGGGTGGGCTATGTAAAATAAATGACAAAAATCAGCAGCTGTAAAAGGCAGATTTTTTTCCAACTACAACCAATTCCTCCATTTTACAACAGCATAAATGAATGCAGCTCTTTTTCCCCAAATTTGCTGCTTCAGATTATTAGTGTCATAATGAAGTCTTTTAAGAATTAGAGGCACAAACAGATTAATAAATACAAACAAAAGCAGGAATATTCAATTTGCTCGAGGCTACCAAATGAAAGAAGAAAGGGGGCTAGGGAGGAGAAAACAAGATCACGTAAGAAAGAAATAAACTGCTGATTGTTTGCATCATTCCTAGACTCAAAACCCTAAGCAAAAGAAACAGTGATGATAGCATTGATTTAAAATCATGTCAGAAAAGACGACAGCTAATTCTAGGTGATCCTCCATAAAGCCATGGTCTCACGTTGTCAAACCCCTGCAGGATTGTTTGAGGGACAATGATTTGACATTGATTGTTAAGTCAAAAAAGCAATGCATCTTTGACTGAAGAAACAATCAAAAATATATTCTTTTAATGGAATATTTACATTGCAGTGTACTGATCTGAGAAACATACTGAAAAGAAACATGACTATGTTGAGAAATTTTCATTTTGTATTTTCTTATATTTGTAACCGCAGTACATGAAAAAAGTGACTCTCGACATTTGAGTTAACTGAAAGATGAAAGATTAGGGTTTCATGCCCTGCCGATCATTGTCCCCAAACGGGGACGGCCCGCAAACAGAATTCTACCAACCAGCTCGGACTGAAAACATAACACACAAGAATCGTGCCCGTGAGTGTAGATGACACTCGGAATATCACGCAACACGGATACCCGAGGATGGTGTCTGTCAGAGCAGATTGCAGATGAAGCACGAAGGCAGAGGGAACAAATTACAGACCTGCTCCATCTGACGGTCAGTCTCAAGTAGCACTTTGTAAAAGCAACAACTAATGTCACCGAAATATGCGAGGAAGACAATGATGTCCGACTGCGCAAAGGACAACTCAGGAATTTCAGCAAACTTCTGGAAAAACCTGAAGAATTAAATTGACAGAAACCTGTTCTGGATTGGTAACTTACAAAATAAAACATTTTCAATCTCTGGACTAGTCACACACAAGAAAGATAATAGGCCTTTAAAAAAGAGGATACCATACAGTGTAAAGCTGAAACATGTAAATTAGTCTGGCCAATATGCTCTACACCTGAGCAAAAGTGTCAATGAAGTGGTGCACCTTTTAGGAACTGTTAAAAAAGTGTCATTTTACATCAATGAACACAGCAATGACAACCTGATCCTAGGAGAAAAGAGCTGATACACACTATTTATTTAAGAATGAACACTTCACCTCAACTTTCACAGCATGGGACCATCAAAAATTGAAACAATAGAGCAACACAGAGGACACTACCACACAGCTGGGGAAGGGGAAAAAAAAGAGAGAGAGTTTAATGACCTACTTACTCACTTTTTACTGGCAACAAGATAAGAGTGCAGGTGGTGTCATATCAAAATTGTAGAGAACATGCACGAGAAAAAGTTTTAACAATAGCAAATTAACGTACTTGCTAGTGCTTATTTTTTTTTTTTAAATATCTCTCTCAAACTGATCAGGTATTGGAAAAAGAAAGATAAATATTTTGAATTAAGACTTAAAACAGGATGGAAACGGGAACCATATTGGCCTGAATATAAGATACACCATTTCTACAAAAAATCTCCCATAAAAACTGGGACTTTTATGAATCATAGAAACCTCAACTGTAGTGCTTTTTCTTAAGTTTGAAAAGAAACAAAAATATCACTACAGTTTGTAAATCAATTGTTGTGTATGAGGTAGCAATGCAAACATTCTCTTTGTTGCTATCCCATTTAGGTAGTGACTACAGAGGGATCCAGAAAAATGTAGACATTCTCTGATAGTTATTACCTTTGGAACAAAGTGTTATATGGCTGCAATTTTGAGTAGTAGCATAAACCACTGTTTTCCCAACAGATCTTGTCGTGTGGGTTTCCAGCAGATGACAATGCAGCACTGGATGAAGTACAACTATTGTTTGAGCAATGCAAGGCTGTACTGAAACAACAATTTATTGTATTTGGTATAAATTTTAAGCCGACAATGCTGTTTAAAATGTGCACAAGGAAACGTCCTCTGAACAACAACATCAACCTCCAGGTTCCAGCACTGCTGTATTGCAACATTTTTCTAGATCATCTCAAAAATCTATGAAGCATTGTGTATGGGGAAGTGGGATAAGCTGATCAAGTGCAATGATAAATTCTGAAGACTGCAAAGTGGAAAGTGTACATTCCAAGATTGTTTCACACTATGAATGAGGACAACTCGAATCGAAGGATGGAGCACTTCGAGTGGTCTGAAGGCATGCTTCACGAAGATGAATGGTTTGCAGGGAAGGTTATCTGGCCTAATGAGGCACAATTCAACCTGAATGGTAATGTAAACTGTCATAGCTGCGTGTATTGGGCTGCTGAAAATCCTCATGTTCACATGGACAAACATGTTACTTCACTTGGTGATAATGTGTGGTGTGGTCCGTCATAGTATTGTTTCTCTGACCCATTCTTCTTTGAAGGTACATAACTGGTGAGGTGTATCATATACTGCAAACATTGATTTTATTAGCCATCCAAGTGGTGTTTGGAAACAAAAGATTTTTACCTACAAGACTGTACTCCGCCTCACCACCACAGAGATATCAGATTCTACTTAGATGAAAATATACCTGGACGACAGATAGGGCGAAGAGGAACTGTCAAGTGCCCACCAAGTTCATGGGACCTTACAATTCTCGACTTCTACCAATGGGGGACCTCGACAAACAAAGTTTACCAACAGAACCCAGCTACACTGAATGAGATATGAGAAACCATCAAGACATCCTGTGCAGCTACCACACTGGCAACATTGACAGCTGTATTTCAGTCAACAATTCAGCAACATTGATGTTGCTTGGCTGCTAACAGGTGTCACTTTGAACACACAAAATGATCTTCCTCCCATGCAAGAATTTTGACACTATGCCATTTTGTTCCATCAATATTGACTATCAAAGAGAGTCTACATTTTTCTGGACCCCTCTGTATTCCCATTCTCACAGTTTCACTATTTTAGACAGTGGAACAGGCACAGTTTTTCTCTAACTAAAGAATATAATTTATTCTTCACCAATGAAGCACAACATTGAGAGAAAATTTTGGAATTCGGTACAGTTATGTTGCAAATTTCAAACTCACAGTTATTCATCTAACAGATGTGCTTTTTAAAGGTACGGTTCAAGAAATGCTGCACATGCAATGCCCGGGATTGTAGCGACGCCACTGTACTTTGGGAGGAGAGTGACAAAAATACTGACAGTGACAAAACAATGAATGTTAGTGAAGTTAAGAGTGTCTTACATGAAAACTGCAACTGAAAGCTTTGTTTTTGTGTGTAATTTATCTATAGTGTACTACAAAAAAACTGGTTAAGGGTAAATCACATTTTGAAAAGCTTTTGTAAATGGGCAACTTGACAAATTATTTTTAATTAAGTTTCTCTCTTTTTCGAAATTAAAGGTGCAACTTATATTCAGGCCAATTCGATGTGTATATAATTTATGATAACTATGAACAGACTTTGAAATTTGCCTACATCACACCAGGTATACTCAACTTATTTCACTGCCCCACACAGATGCTCATGTCCGGTGGAAGTCTCCTCTAGTTCCCCCACTTTTGGCCAGAAGCATTATTTCAGATATCACAATGTCATGACTCACAGTGGAACAGGCACATATCGTACACTGTTAAGGCAGACACTGATACAGCAGCGAGAGCTTCCATCTCCATGCCCGTCTGCCCTCTACACTTTGCCGTGCCAGTTATAATCACACAGTTGAGAGCAGAGTCCAGTTCAATGTCCACAGCCACAGAGGCTAAAGATATGTTATGACACAGAGGGATAAGGCTGGACGTCTGCTTGGACCCCACAATTCCCGCCAGGCGAGCAACGCTAAGTACCTTCAGGCCATTTTCTCGTATGAGTTTCATCAGTTCGGGTCCCACAAAAACCTTTGCTCGTGCTGTAGCAGTCCGTTCTGTCACCATCTTCGAACCCACGTTGACCATTTTCGCCCTGCCAGACCGGTCAACATGAGTCCGACTTTCGGACTGTGCTCCCAAACTGCAGAAACGGTAAGAGAAGACAGAGGGCTGTGCTCTGTGTGTTTGTTTTGTTAGGAGTCCTGCATTGCACATAATGCTTGGGGCACAGGGAAGCAAAAGAAACTGTTTTCTAGATTCAGTCACTACACTCAAATTACGTGACAACAACTGAGACATCTGTGTATCCGACACAAACAGGGGCGAAATATTGGTATCTGAGAAGAAGTACTTTTGAAAATCTTGTTTCTGAAGGTTTAACAACTTCCGACTTTGTGCCTTCACAACATCACTACAGCCATCAAGTTCAGGGCCACCTGGAACAAAAATACAAGCTGTAACAAACAACTCTTCATAATCTGAAAATAGGTTAACTACAAAAGAATTTTTAAGCATTCGTGTTGAAACACCCCCGATTAATTCCTTTACTGGATTTTGGGTAATTTACCGAAGCCACCAAACAGTTAATTATTGTGATATATGACCGTGTGCTTAATGGATGAAAGGCTATTGGTTGTTCTGCTGTGGTTTCAGGAGTATTTCAACCGAATGCGGCTGTTCTGGGACGGAATAGCTAATGATTGAAAGTTTGTCTATTGTTAAGAATCACAAAGGTTGTGATGTACAACTGATGTATATTTCCTACTAACACACAAATTCTGAGGCAGTTGCTACCTTTGCCTTACACGTCTAATTGTGGTTATCTCTTTTTATTGATTGCTGATTTTCAGTACTTTGTCACACGCAATGCTGATGGTTAACATTCACAACAATCCTCACTGCAATCCATGGTTGTTGCTGGCCGACACGGTTGACGTGAAACACGTAATTCGGCACTTGTCACTTTCTGTTTCTTATCACTTGCGAATCGGCATTAGTGAGAGTCAACCCCACGACGATCAGGGGGACGTGCTCACTCGTCATACTCCAGTGAATTTTACCATTTACAACTCACTCGACCACCATTCTTCCCCGTCTTTCCTGCTCTACTGCTCACTTGACACTCTACCATACTACTGCGCACTCAGCACTAGTCTCACTGCCTACTGCAGCGCTCGACAATCTACTCCTGTCCGCTATCGACCTGGGCGTCAGATACTAGCATCTTTGTTTGTGGAATCAGGGATCCCTTACAGTGTTCAAGACAAGTTCTTTGAACCTTAATGATCTGTGATGATTCTTTTCTTTCCTAAGCTAAGGTCGAAAATCTGTTTTGTCTGCAGAAGTGTGCAATATGAATATTACACAAAGTTGATAGGAACATCTCACATAAATCTCCTCAGTGGCTGTAGTTTTCACAATCTTGCAGGAGTGGATATAAGGGGAGGTCGTGGCAATGGTGAAAACTACCACCCACTTCCCAAACAACATATTATACTGGGGTGCACTTAAGAAGGCAGCAGTGTGGTGCATTCTGTGCAGAAAGAGATGGGGAATGCTTTATGGTGCTGTCTGTGTGTTCTCTCTCTCTCTCTCTTTCTCTTTGTCCCACGACTCACATTTCAGCCACTTCCAACCCTCGTATCTGGCACAGGCCACTGTGTCTGCTTCTGACTCTGCCTAGTAGAATTTATGCGGTCGGAAAGCTATCGCTGTTGCTTTCTAATGTAATACTTGTCATGTTTCCTTTATGCCAGCCATTGTGAACATTAATGGCTAAGTAACCTCATCATACCTAAATGCCTTGTATCGTACACGCACCCCAAAATGCACACTACAGACAGATGTGGCAGAATGACACGATGTCTTTATATTTTTTACTTCACCAATTTCCAAATGCACACATAACTTTTGGAGAAGGAGGTAGCATGGAAACAGAAGTGTGTCAAAAATGCCAAGTTCTTCCAGCAATGACAAGCTACATGTAATAAAGGACACTTTTCAGATGCTCGTGCTAGGGTCTGCCCACAAGGACATGCTTTTGGTCTGATTGACAACATTCCAGCCGGGTAAAGCTGCACACCACTGGGTTGAACATACCAGCTGTCAACAGATCCGATACAACAACAACAGAAAGAATGACTTCCCGAACACAGTTGGAAATCACTGATAGAAACAGTATTCCCCTCATTCACATGTGTTTGCAGACCTCTGCTCAGTCATAATGTTTATTGAAATAATGATGGTGAGCACACACTCTGACAGAGTTCAACTTCGTTGTTACATGGTTGTTCAGCTTTTTCCTTCTTTCCTCCTCCCTTTTCTCTTCCCAAAATCTTTTCATTCTTTGACTGTGTTCCTGTTTCCTTTGATATGTACATATTTTCTCTGTTTTCTTCCTTCCCTTTACTTCAAGTTTTATGTTCATAATTTTGATTCTGAATTTGTCTCTTTCATTCATCATTTCCATTCTGATTCCTGCTCGTTTTGGCATTCTTCTATCTCTTTAAACCAACTGGTTTTTTTGATTAAGGCATTTACTACATCCTAAATCCCTTTGTGAATCTGTCGCTGTTCATTGTGTGTATGTGTCCACAGAATGTTAGTCGGTGTTTTCTGATTGTGACTGAATCTGCCTCTGTGTTCTTATAATTCTCTGGTTGATCTCTTCATCCATATGCCATCTCTGTGCACTGCTCCAAAAAATTTTCTGAGGATTTTGCATTGTATTCTTTCTGCTTTGTGGTGCCTGGTCCACAGATTGTGGTCATTTCTGATGCGAAGAGTGCTTCTGATACTATAACTGTATTATAGCGCATGTGTTTGCCTTGTACTGAAATGTTTCTTTTATTACAGTGTGTCCATGTCAGTTTGTACACTTTATGAAGTTCTTTTGTTTGTTCTATGTTTTCTTCATTCTTTGATCCACCTATTTGTATTGTTACTATTATATTGAATAATTTAATATATTTTTGTGTGCTTATTATTGTTATTAAAATTGTAGATGTCTGTCGTATGCTAACAGCGACGTTGCTAGCGAGTTGCATTTTTGAGGGAAGCTGGGTGAGGGGGGGCCGAAACAATAACAAACTGTCACTCCCCCCCCCAAATAACCCAACCCTGGATGCCAATACATTTGCTCTGTATAGGTGTTTGTGTCCAGAAGAATGAGTCAATTTAGCAAAAAAAAGCAAAGGAAAGCTTCATGTTCTGGCCCACATAAAAACCAGATGACCAACCACAGTGTAATCCTCTGCAATGGCATCACTGAAAGCAGTATGGTGGGAGGGGGAGGGGGGGGAGTCAGCACACCCTGTTCTGGTCACTGCCAGCTTTCTTGACCTCAGAGTCACTACGTCTCACTCCAACAGTTCCTCAATGGGCATCACAAGGCTTGGTGCACCTCGTTCCAGTCCTCCCACCAAGGAAAACCTCGGGCAGTACTACGGGTGAGTCGCAGCTGAGCAGCTGCCTTCCCCCTGTACCTGCAGTAGCTGCGAGAGGATATTTGTGTTACACATACGCTAAAACTGGTGTAGATGCCACAGGACACTCTTTGGAGTGTCACCTACAAGCACACGCTGCTACACACTTGACAGTGCTAGGTGGCCATGAGTTCTGGCTCAAAGTTCCTGCAACTGTGGTTGGAACTTCCCCAGTGTGACTCTCCCATTCTTTAATAGGGTATTTCAGTGTCCGGGGAACGTTCACATTGGACAACACTGTCCAGTACAGGCTGCTGTCTTCCACCCGTGCTCTCTTGCACTGAGCATTGCATCTTGCACAAGTGAGTCATAAGGACTCCCCTCTTCTGTATGTACACTAAAAAAGCAAAATTGTCTTTTCAGACGAAAAAGTAAAATTGTCTCATATCCACATTCTATCCTTAAAAGTATCCTTATGTCTGGGAGACGCAGATCCACCGAGCAGATCCCACCCGACGACCCGTAGCAAGACTGCAGCACAAGAGGCAGGAGTGCCATCTGTTCCCTTTGACGTTTCTGTCTTGCTTTGTCACCTATCAGTAAGTGATGAACCAGCTAAATCTGGACTTTGCTGCCACAAATCAAGAAGCAATGGCTCGGTGACAGCATGAGCTCATTGTCCAACTGACGGGTGGAAGCAACGCAACAGCAACAGCAACACCAACAAAAGTCACACCACCAGTGAATATACTAGAGAGGCCCTCAATACCACCGCAGTAGTCCTCGAGCTGGAAGTGACAGCTCCGTGGAACAAAGATGGACCTTCGAAGCTGGTGGGTCCAAAATGCAATCAGCAGCAACATACACGAACAACTGAGCCTACTGACTCACACGGCAAATGCAGCATGCTTTTACCAATACCAGTTCTGAGCATCGGTAATATGAGGGACCATACAAACAATTCTGCAGCACCTCAACTACACAACACTACCCCAGCCGCTACGCAGAACACTACACCGACTGGCTTCCCACTGGTCATAATACACAATTACACTTGCCTCGGCAAGCTAAAAAAGACATTTGTAGAATGTCACTCCCCACAATATACCAAACACAAAACTCACAAGGGACCATGTATCACTGTATGTATGCAACAAAACAGATTGCACAAATCTCCTGAAAATCGTCAAAGCTGGGGGAATTGAGTATCATAAATATAACACCCAAGGGGGGAAAACTCGAATGTACATCATGAAAGGAGTTGACACCACAACCCTCAATGACATTCTTCATGGTATAATCACAGCTCTCAGCTGGGACTGTGAGAGCATGAGATGAATTCTTGGATTCGTGACACACAGATTGCAGCCAAACTATTTAGTGGAGTTCGATGACACAGCTTACTCCTGCAACTTTCTGACGCAGATGCTCCTGCTTCACATGGTCATAGTAGAAATATACACACTTCCGTGTGTCCCCCAACAGTGCCACCACTGCCAGCAGTTTGGCCATGCGGCACCCGATGTGATCTGGCACACGGTGCCGCAAATGCACTGGTAACCGTGTAGCACGACACTTTAAACTTGGTACAACTATCAAATGTACCAAATGTGGAGGGGTCCATGTGCAAACTACAGATGGTGTGCAGCATACAAAGAAGCTCTAAGGTGCAAAAGTGCCAAAGACAGACAAGTGGTAACCAGAACAGCTGCAAGACACTCCCCACCCCCCAACCAGTAAGGTGTGGAATCTCTTTTACTGGCATTGTCAGTGGAAGTGGATGAACTGAGGATGCACAGAGCTCCACAAACTCACGGCACACTCCCACAACAACAGAACCACAACCCACACCTGCAATGCTAGAAACTGCCCCTGTACTGATGACAACACTGCCGGTCCCAGACAACACCAAGTCAACTCTGTCTAGGCCAGATTGTGACACTTGTGATATCACAGAAGACACACCCAAACTAGGGCAACCACAAACACACGAAATAAAACAGAGGTACCCAAAAAACAAAAGAGCGGACACTATCACACCACAACAAATACACCAACAACAGACCAGACAAACATAGGAACACATTAAAAGGAACAATGTAACTGTAACTCACACTGTTGCCCCCCTCACCACAGCAATAACACAGGTGACCCCAGATGAAATACGAACCATGAATAACACACAAGCCAGCCCATCCAGTACACCAACATAAGGACCACCAGCCACCAACACCACCGCCAGCACCTTGGCTGACATAACAAACATTCTCACCACAATCAGAGGCATAGTGGAGACACTATACCCCACTCACATGGCTTAAGATCCTCTTGAGGCTCTTCATCGTAACACATGCACAAACTCATGACGGCTACACACAGCCAGTGCATGGCTGCTATACAAACTGCTATCACCACACTGCCCACACACTTCCATAGGTAATACACCACAAAACACAAACAACAGTACCTTGACCTAGATGCTGTTCTGGAATGCAGATGGGATTGGCAACAAAAGGGCAGAGCTAGCTGCATTTATGGAGGAGAAGGGAATCTGGAATGCTCTCATGAACGAAGCTGAGCTCCAGTCACACAAACAACTACTCTTCTCAAGATATTACATCTACTGTACTGACCACCTGAAGGCACAACTGTGGATGGAACAGCAATCTTCATATATTGAGACAAAGAATACACAAATATTAAGATCCCTGAACCTGAAAGACTAGAAGCCACAGCTGTTAGGGTCAAGTCAATTGAGTGAACACTACATTGATATCGATATACAATTGATCTGGTAATATCATAACAAGCGATATCAGCACAATACTCAACATAGCATAGTGACTAATAGCCACTGGTGATCTTAATGCTAAACACTCTGCTTGGAACTAACAAAGATCAAACACCAATAGCAAAAAAACTATGCGAACATGCACTGCGCCCAAACTACATTACACTAGTGCCAGCTGAGGTGACACTTAAAACAGGGAACAGAGACTAAATGTGATAGACATTAGATGTGATAGGCATTATAGTCACAATCAACATTGAAATTATACATGATTTGGCCTCATCAAACACCTGTAATACTTTACTCGCAAGAAACACAGCAGTATGATGAATCTCACAGGATACTGAGCTACAAGCGTGTGAATTGGGTATTGTTCAAGGAAATGCTTGAAAAGTCATATCCCACAAATTCCCAAAATTACACAAAGCAGGAAACTTGTTGAAGCTGTCAAAGCCCTTACCACCGCAGTTCAGGATGCAATAGCAGGTACCATTACAGTACTTATACCACAAGAATGCTCAATGGCCCTGCTCCCAGAAATACAGGGGCCAATGTCAATGAGAGATCATCTCGGGAGATACTGGATGTACAAACAGCATATTAGCAGGCTCCAGGGGATCATACAGGCTAAATTAAAACTTTTAAAACCACAAACTGGGACAATAGACTCGCAGGGCTGCACACCACATGACCTGGAGTGTGGCAAATAGCTGTCCACTCCACCAAGAAGAAATACTACACACCAAGTTTACAAATACCTTACAGACCAGCATACTCCATGGAGGGGAAGCATGAGCTGATGACCAGAACACTAGCAACATCATTCACACTGAATCTGACTCCTTCCAATCCAGCACTGCTACTTGAAATGGACCAGGAGGTTACATGGCCTGTAACCCAGCCCAAGTGCAATGTAACAATACATACTGCTACACATGAAATTACACAGGTTATTAAGCACAAAACAACTAGAAAAGCTCCTGGTCCCAATCACTTTCAAAACCATGTCACCCAGGAGTTTACGAATAAAGCTATAGAGCATCTCGCACATATGATGAATACCATTCTACAACATCAACACTTCCCTGTCCTGATGTTCAGGAAGCCAGGGAAATACCACTCCCTACCACAAAATTATGGAGCCATCAGCCTGCTGAGCTCCCTGAATAAGATTGTTGAGAAGATGATTCTCAAACATCTTACTATGCACTGCAACACCAATGACTCGCTGAGACTGGAGCAATTTGGATTCAGCAATCACCACTCCACAACACAACAACTCCTCCGTGTAGTAGAACATATTACACACACCCCCAACACCATAAAGCTACAGGAGCACTATTCCTGGTCTTCAGTCATTTACGGAACAATCGTCTCATTCGCAAACTCTGCACTGCTAGTCTCTCCGACGAGCTCGTACACCTTACACACTCATATCTCACTCACAGAAGCTTCAACACCGACATTCAGGGCAAACAGTCAACACAACACAGTATACAAGTGAGAGTACTCCAAGGCAGCATCCAAGGGCCCCTCTTGTTTAATCTCTACGTCAATGACTTTCCAACTGAACAAAACACAATGGCAACCATCTACGCAGATGACACTATCATCCTAGTGCAAGACTGGAAACCATCAGGCATAATTCGCAACTGCAAACAAAACTGCCTAGCTGGAACGACAGTGTGTTAAAGCAAATGCTGACAAGTGTGAAGCAGTTCTGTTCACTGACAAACCATAACAACTGCACAATCATTAAGTGTTCTGGCATACCCACAAGCACTGGAATGAAAATTAAGATCGCAAGAGCAAAGAAGGCAGTGAACACACCGTCAGCGAATAGCCCACTGGCAAGGACCACACCACAATGGGACCAGGCCCCTAGACAAAGAGAATATAAGTGCCACTCCTGCCAGCCTCGGCCACTCAGTATTTGGACAGGATTAGGACAGTATACGGACAGGCCTAGCGCAGAATGCTACAATAACAGTTATTAGTGATCCACAAGCTGTGTGTGAAACTTGCACGAACATTGTATATAGCAAAGGACTCGGATTTATACTGCATGTCGCCTATTGCTTGCGACACCATTGTAAATTCCAGGTCAAGCATTGTCAAGCTTCTTATTTGTAATAAAAACTATTAATGTTGTTTGCTTGAATTGTTGTATAGCATTTTGAGAATGCAGCATCCTTTAGGCACCCTATATGAGATGAGTGGGTAGGACCCCACATTAAGACTGCAGACAAATAACACTACACACACGCCCAATACGTTTCAGTGTGAAAGTCAAATACTTCAGTGACAGGCCAACTGAGCAAATGCAAGGCTCAAACAGTGTTCCTCTAAGCTCAACAGGTAAAGCACACTGAATAGGAGGATATCGAGGTCCGTGTACATGATACTGATTAGACCCATGATGATACATGCAGCTGCAGTCTGGGGTTACGTGGCTCTGACCGCCTGTGCCGCCTACAGGTGATACACAACGAAGTGCACCACAGTCCACACAGACTGTCGACCTTCACAGAGAATACTGCCTTGAGACTCACACACAGATATTCAAAAAACTCACCACACTACTGTACAGGAACTTGAGACACTCTGACAATCACTTCATTCTTAACCTGGGAAACTACGACCACAACCACGGGTGAAAACACAACTGCTGAAAAACACTTCTATCTAGGGACAATTAATCACCTGTGGACAGCACAAACTCACAGACAAAATAAACACTGGTGAATCCCTGCATTACAGCAAAACTAAATGGCATTGCCAGCTGCAAATATCTAGCTGACCAACTGGCAATACGGGAAAGCAGTATTGCACACTAAACATAAACATATCCAACCAAACCTCTTTATGGCCAATTGACCACTCGTATAATGACCTAGGCATGTTACAAGTACAGATGCTGCAGGTGGCCCAGGAGAAACTCAGGTGCACAGCCCAGGAGTACCCCTCCTCAATAGGACTGACACCCGTAAAGAGCTTAGGGTTAAGAAAACTGTTTTATATTCAGGTGCAACACCCTTTTAACATCTCCCAGCCAAAATTAGGAGCAATCTGGAAATCCCCAAATATTCAAATGTAAAGTAAAAAATGTTTTATTAGCCAGTCCACCAATAATTTACCTGGATATGTGAATTTACCTACCTGTCCCACCTCAGATACACAACGCACAAACACTTTCTAACAGAAAACCATATTTAGCCATGCAACATATTCTCTAGGAGCAGACAGGAATGGTAGATGGTTTACTCCACAGAGGGAAGCTGGCAGCAGCTTTGGAATGCCTTTTGAAGTGGTGATTCCATCATAATAATAGCCTATGTGCAGGTACGGTTGGTTCTCCACGGAACAGAAACTACTGTACTGTTCCCAACGTGGCATTGACAGCATAAAGGACATTGCACAGGAAGGAAGTATATGAATTTATCAGAATAAGTTTAGATGACAGTGTCCTGTGTAGAATTAAATGCCCATTTAGCATGAAGTATTAAATCAAAATAGTGGCAGAGCAGTTTAAGTAGCAGAGCATTGGCTTTTTTCAAGTAGTTGCTTCTCTGCATATTTATAAAAATAAAATGATGTAGAACTGATCCCCTTGAATAATGATTAATGTGAGCAGATTAGTAGTAGATGAAAATGGTTGTTAGTAGTTCAGTGGCACTTCTCACTTACTCGTTTTACACCCCTGAAGTCTCTCATCGGTGATGGAGCTGTTGGAATATTACATGTGAATGAATGGCTGAACTCGATAATTTTCAAAGTATTCAATATTCTTGTACAGTGCATTCAAAACAAAGTTATATAAAAATGAAGAGGGATGTGTACTTCATAAACTGGCTTGACAACAAGCACACAACGAAGCAGTGTGATGTAGCTTACTCAAGCACCTCAGTTTCGCAGGAGACCCTGAGGCAACAAGTACACGCATCATGTTTGCTCACTGTTTTTTATTGCCTGTGCTCGAGCACAGTATGAAATGTATTAATTTCCTTCTCCAATCTGTGGCTGCTTCCCATCTCTAATTAATTTGTCGTTAACAGGATGTTAATTGTAATATTCCCTTTAATGAACTCATTTTCAGCAAATTGCTAAGCTGGTAATCTTCCTTTTTGTATTGAATAATAATAGTAACTCTGACATTTACATGAAGAGGCATACCAGCAGCAGCAGTTAGCTGTCTTTTAAACTTCATTTGATGCATCCAGAACATTGGAGATATACTGCAACGTCAGTAGGACATATTTACTGAGAAAAATCATACATGACACACTTGCCTCCACTGAACGCATCCACACCCATTAATGTACAGGCAAAAATCCACAAAACCTAACATTCTAGAACTGGAACAAAATGAATAATATTTTTCAAATACAGTGCTTAAAAAAGTTTCACACTGCCCCCACAGCTTGCATACTTTGTCTTTAACCCATTTGTAGGCACATTTTTTGTAGCAGCCCTGTAAAGTTAATTGTTTTGGTATCATTTTAGAAGTTTCAACTAAATTTAATTTTTGATTATTTTATTTTTGTGATTTAGGAGCAAAAAACTATAGTAGTAAGTATACTTCCCACTGTCTTTAGTAAGCTGTTATGAGTTACTACTACATGTGAAAAAAAGGAATTTTCTGTTTTTATTTGACTATCTATTTTACAATCCTAGAAACTTCATTTAACACTGCTTAAAGAAACGAGCTGAGACAAGTCACAATAGCATATATTGCAGAATGAAACAATGTGTTCTGTTGTAACAAGTGACAACAGCACTGATGTCATGACAAACAGACACCAGTTGTTTAGCATATTATCACAAAAGGTCAACCACATCCAGAGGAGGTACAACATTTTCCCAAGAGCATAGTAAAACAACTAAATTAGTGGTGGTAAGTATCTTTTCTGCAGTCCAAAAAAGAAATTAATTTTGTGGTAAGTATATTCCCCTTGTATCACGGAAAAATTACTTTGGTAGTAAGCATACTTCCCAGTGGCCTTCAAAACAACATTATTTGGTGGCACGTATATTTGCAACTGCTTCTGAAAGGAACAAGTGACATTTAATGACAATTAAAAGCTACATTTCATAACAGACAGAAAGTTCAGCTGGTGCAGCAAACTAACATCAGGTGCCAGGTGCATACAGAGCTCGTATGATGTGTTCTCAGGAATACAGTAAAGAAATACAGTTGATGGGAAGTACACTTCCCACATCCTGTGAAATGGTTAAATCAGGAACTTCTCTCAAAATATATCGAGCGAGGTGGCACAGTGGTGAGCTCACTGGACTCACATTCAGGGCAACTAACAGTTAAAGTCCATGCATTACTCTCCTGTGGCAACCTGTTCATCTCAGAGTAGCCCTTTCAACCTGAGACAATGTAGGTCGAATGAATGACGATACAGCTACAGTAGTTTGGTGCGTGTGGTAAACTTAGCAGTTAAGCTTTACCACGTAGTCATTGCTATGCGTTAGGCTCTCCATCCATATTTATACTAGAGAGCCTTTTTCACGTGCGTCGTCTGGTTTGAATTGATTGCTTATTTTTCTTTGATCTGATAAGTGCCGTTCTCTTTGTTATAGGTGTTTCCGTCACTCTAAGCTCAAAACGCATTATCATACTGTGCCGTGCATTGTTTGTCGCATTCTGATTATGCGTGTTTATGGCCTGTCGCCGCTCGCGGGATGGCTTGCTTTTGCGCACGCTACTGCCGCTTACAATTAAAAAAAAAAAAAAGAGAGAGGAATCATCTCATCAGTGAAACAGTGGCAAGAGACTGCTATTTGTTGTTACTTACACTGCTGGTTTCTTTGATAATGATCAACAAGAACCATATAATAGACTGCATATGATAGATGTTCCAAACGAAAGTTTAGCAAAAAATTTTCTCCGTTTGAAAATTTTTGGAGACGCCTCTTTAGTGCATTACATTCTGCACAGAAATTAGAGCCATCTTAGGTTTAAAAATCTAGTCAGTTGCCGTGCTTCATTTCTGACTATATCACTATTCAGCATAGGAATAATACGAATATAAACATGACATGATATATATATTCTTCCGCGTTTGCTGTTGTCTCACTCTAGTTTCATAGTTTATTAGGAAGACAGGATTTAAATGAGATAGCAGGAAACATGTAGGAATACATGGCAAAATGTTTACATTCGAATTATTCTTATGGTGAAGAGAATACTGGATGTGATTCACAATTCATAAAAGTTGCTATTAACAACCATCTCTTGTCACAGGTGGGACAAAAATTCAGAACGTAGACTTGGCCATATTGACAAACATCCCAAACAGTCTTCCAGTCGGATTTTCATAGTACATTGAAAGGCTGCAACATTCGGAGATGAAGAATACGGAATTTGTATTTACTTCGTTGGATAAAGTATGGAAATACAGTGGTTGAACCTTGGGGCAGAGAAAAAAGCTCATCTTCCACCCCCACCCCTGTTTTTTTTCAGTTTGTTTACTGACGCATAGGTTTTGGCGCCAGTATTTATCTTTGTGCCTGCAAAGCATGCCTGTGTAGTGCTACATATATTCGACGGCAGAAGTTAGTTGTGGCGGCACCTACCAACATCTTTCAGAACTTCCGCTTACTTTGCACTTGATTCTAAGCCGCAGGCAGTGTTTTGGATTACAAAAACCGGAAAAAAGTGCAGCTTAGATTCAAGTAAACACAATATGTCTTTTGTGAATCTCGGAAAGCATACTTGCCAACCACTTAGTGGTTTTACAAAGCTTTTGGGAATATATATTACCATCTGTAGATGTACCTGGTATCTTGTAATAGTACACTGTACCAGATGCATAAAAATTGCTACAACAAACAGTTTTTGTTTATTGTCAGATCACTACTATCGTCACTTGTGTAGTTGGAAAAAAAAATTGCCTCATTTTCACAGAGGAAAATACCAGCTCACAAAAGGGCTCTAGGAGAAATACACTACCACTACAGTTTTTGTACTAAACCACAAAAATAAAATTACAAAAATAAATAAATAAACAAACTGATCACATGTCCAATATAACATCAAAAAATTTGACGTTGCAAAGGGATTAAAGCGTTAATGCTTAAAGACTGCCCAGGCATTGTTACTTTACAGTAAGAATGCTTGTCAGCATGGAAAGTTACCACACAATTGGCAAACGCTACAGCGACATCAAATGAACATTCCACAGCCTTTGCAGTAACAAAATGTTAAAAATCAGCACTACAGAGATTGCTCAGAGCCAACAACAACTGATGACTGCTAACTTCAAATTATAGCTGACAGGTAATACCTCGGGAACTTACTGTAACTGCACTGTGACTTTTTTTGCAGATAATGGGGAGAGCTGTGTTGACTCACACGGTACACAACCATCTCAACACATTCAGTGGGGTCTCTAGGTGTCCATTATGTACTACAGTACAAACCCCCGAGGAATGTAGTGCACAAAGAATCGTGGTGTACATGGAAACCGGTGGATGGCAAGCGACAATCTTGTTAAGGAGCACTAGTGAGAAAATTTAGAGAAATGGCTGTTGACGCTGACTGCAGAACAATCTACTGCGACTAATAGGCATATAGACAAGTCATTTTGCCCTCACTCTGTTTGTGGTGCAATAGGAAAGGAAATTACTAGTGGTATTGTATTCCTTTCACAATAAGTGAAGCATTTCTTTGATACCTGATGATCCTTGTAGAAGGGTGCGGAAATGGCCAGGTACCAATGCATGTCTCAAGTGTGAAGACCCACAGATTCAGCACATAGTTGAGTCAGTCTGGTTTTGGTCTGGTGTCACCTATGGATATCAAATGCCTCTAACAACTAGTAAGTATAATTTGAGAGCTGTGCAGTATCAGAACTGAATCCTCCAACCTACTGTCTAGCCAACATAATGTCAAAATTTCAGCAATGGGTCTCTCGACTAATAGTGCACTATGGCATAGGTCCTGTTCTTAGCATGCATTTATTGTAATTTCCTGCTTAATGCAAAGTCCTAAGCAATTGGAAAAAAGCACGGTAATTCCTGTATATAAGAAGAGTAAAAAAATGGACCCACAACATTACAATCCAATATCCTTAACAATGGTTTGCTGCAGAATTCTTGAATGTATTTTCACTTTGATTTCCATGAGACAGAAAAGCTTCTGTTCACAAATCAGCACAGATTTAGAAATCATCGTTCATGTGAAACTCGACTTGCTCCTTTCTCACAAGATATCCTGCAAATCAGCGATGAAGGGAACAGGCAGATTCCACATTGCTGTTTCCAGAAAGTGTTTGCCACAGTGCGCCACTGCAGACTGTTGATGAAGGTCTGAAATTACAGATTAGGTTTCAAGATATGTGAATGGCTCGAGATGACTTCTTGTGTAGTAGAAGCCAGAATGTCGTCCTTGATGGTGAGTGTTCATCAGAGGCAGGGGTATTGGGGTTATTCTCAGGAGTGCCCCGGGGAAGTATGATAGGATCACTCTCATTCTCTATACAGGATGTTACAAAAAGGTACGGCCAAACTTTCAGGAAACATTCCTCACACACAAATAAAGAAAATACGTTATGTGGACATGTGTCCGGAAATGCTTAATTTCCATGTTAGAGCTCATTTTAGTTTCGTCAGTATGTACTGTACTTCCTCGATTCACCGCCAGTTGGCCCAATTGAAGGAAGGTAATGTTGACTTCGGTGCTTGTGTTGACATGCGACTCATTGCTCTACAGTAACAGCATCAAGCACATCACTACATAGCATCAACAGGTTAGTGTTTGTCAGGAACGTGGTTTTGCAGTCAGTGCAATGTTTACAAATGCAGAGTTGGCAGATGCCCATTTGATGTATGGATTAGCACTGGGCAATAGCCATGGCGCGGTACGTTTGTATCGAGACAAATTTCCAGAACGAAGGTGTCCCGACAGGAAGACGTTCGAAGAAATTGATCGGCATCTTATGGAGCACGGAACATTCCAGCCAGACCTAGAATGACGAGGACACCTGCAATGGACGAGGCAATTCTTCGTGCAGTTGACGATAACCCTAATGTCAGTGTCAGAGAAGTTACTGCTGTACAAGATAACATTGACCACGTCACTGTATGGAGAGTGCTACGGGAGAACCAGTTGTTTCCATACCATGTACAGCGTGTGCAGGCACTATCAGCAGCTGATTGGCCTCCACGGGTACACTTGTGCAAATGGTTCTCCAACATTGTGTCAATCCTCATTTCAGTGCAAATGTTCTCTTTATGGATGAGGTTTCATTCCAACGTGATCAAATTGTAAATTTTCCCTGTCAACTTGAGTGGGCTGACGATAATCTGCACGCAATTGTGCAATCACGTCATCGACACATATTTTCTGTGAACGTTTGGGCAGGCATTGTTGGTGATGTCTTGATTGGGCCCCATGTTCTTCCACCTACACTCTATGGAGCATGTTATCATGATTTCATACCTGTGCTGCTAGAACATGTGCCTTTACAAGTACAACACAACATGTGGTTCATGCACGATGGAGCTCCTGCACATTTCAGTCGAAGTGTTCGTACGCTTCTCAACAACAGATTCAGTGACCGATGGATTGGTAGAGGCCGACCAATAGCATGGCCTCCACACACTCCCAACCTCAACCCTCTTGACTTTCATTTATGGGGGCATTTGAATACTGTTGTCTACGCAACCCCGGTACCAAATGTAGAGACTCTTCATGCTCATATTGTGGACGGCTGTGATACAATACGCCATTCTCCAGGGCTGCATCAGGGCATCAGGGATTCCATGCGACGGAGGGTGGATGCATGTATCCTCACTAATGGAAGACATTTTGAACATTTCCTGTAACAAAGTGTTTGAAGTCATGCTGGTACATTCTGTTCCTGTGTGTTTCCATTCCATGATTAATGTGATTTGAAGAAAAGTAATAAAATAAGCTCTAACATGGAAAGTAAGCGTTTTCGGACACATGTCCACATAACATATTTTCTTTCTTCGTGTGTGAGGAATGTTTCCTGAAAGTTTGGCAGTACCTTTTTGTAACATCCTGTATAGACTGGTGGTCCAAAACATTATGACCTGCTTAATAGCTTGTTTGTCCATCTTTGGGACAAAATACATCACTGATTCTGCGTATCAGGGATCAGACAGCTTGTTGTTAGGTTTGAGGAGGTATGAAACATTAGATGTCTACACACAGGTCTTGTAATTCACGTAAATAACATATCACTGATTTGCATACGTGGTAATGATGCTTGATAGCGATCCAGATGGGTTCTTTAGGTTTACATCAGGCAAATTTGTCCACCAAGACATCAACATGACGTCACTATAATGCTTTTCAAACCTCTGTAGCATGATTCTGGCTCTGAGACACAGACATTTACACTGCTGAAAGATTACATCGCTGTCGGGGAAGACATCAAGCATGAATCAGAGGCTGAGACGGTTCTGCGACCGTGTGGGCTGCAGATTCCTCGACTTGCGCCATAGGGTGGTGGGGTTTCGGGTTCCGCTGGATAGGTCAGGAGTCCACTACATGCAACAAGCGGCTACACGGGTAGCAGGGGTTGTGTGGCGTGGGCTGGGCGGTTTTTTAGGTTAGATGGCCTTGGGCAAGTACAGAAAGGGCAACAGCCTCAACGGGTGCGGGGCAAAGTCAGGACATGCGGGGACCAAGCAGCAATCGGTATTGTAATTGTCAACTGTCGAAGATGCGTTGGTAAAGTACCGGAACTTCAAGCGCTGATAGAAAGCACCGAAGCTGAAATCGTTATAGGTACAGAAAGCTGGCTTAAGCCAGAGATAAATTCTGCCGAAATTTTTACAAAGGTACACACGGTATTTAGAAAGGATAGATTGCATGCAACCGGTGGTGGAGTGTTCATCGCTGTTAGTAGTAGTTCATCCTGTAGTGAAGTAGAAGTGGATAGTTCCTGTGAATTATTATGGGTGGAGGTTACACTAAACAACCGAACTAGGTTAATAATTGGCTCCTTTTACCGACCTCCCGACTCAGCAGCATTAGTGGCAGAACAACTGAGAGAAAATTTGGAATACATTTCACATAAATTTTCTCAGCATGTTATAGTCTTAGGTGGAGATTTCAATTTACCAGATATAGACTGGGACACTCAGATGTTTAGGACGGGTGGTAGGGACAGAGCATCGAGTGACATTATACTGAGTGCACTATCCGAAAATTACCTCGAGCAATTAAACAGAGAACCGACTCGTGGAGATAACATCTTGGACCTACTGATAACAAACAGACCCGAACTTTTCGAATCTGTATGTACAGAACAGGGAATCAGTGATCATAAGGCCGTTGCAGCATCCCTGAATATGGAAGTTAATAGGAATATAAAAAAAGGGAGGAAGGTTTATCTGTTTAGCAAGAGTAATAGAAGGCAGATTTCAGACTACCTAACAGATCAAAACGAAAATTTCTGTTCCGACACTGACAATGTTGAGTGTTTATGGAAAAAGTTCAAGGCAATCGTAAAATGCGTTTTAGACAGGTACGTGCCGAGTAAAACTGTGAGGGACGGGAAAAACCCACCGTGGTACAACAACAAAGTTAGGAAACTACTGCGAAAGCAAAGAGAGCTCCACTCCAAGTTTAAACGCAGCCAAAACCTCTCAGACAAACTGAAGCTAAACGATGTCAAAGTTAGCGTAAGGAGGGCTATGCGTGAAGCGTTCATTGAATTCGAAAGTAAAATTCTATGTACCGACTTGACAGAAAATCCTAGGAAGTTCTGGTCTTACGTTAAATCAGTAAGTGGCTCGAAACAGCATATCCAGACACTACGGGATGATGATGGCATTGAAACAGAGGATGACACGCGTAAAGCTGAAATACTAAACACCTTTTTCCAAAGCTGTTTCACAGAGGAAGACCGCACTGCAGTTCCTTCTCTAAATCCTCGCACAAACGAAAAAATGGCTGACATCGAAATAAGTGTCCAAGGAATAGAAAAGCAACTGGAATCACTCAATAGAGGAAAGTCCACTGGACCTGACGGGATACCAATTCGATTCTACACAGAGTACGCGAAAGAACTTGCCCCCCTTCTAACAGCCGTGTACCGCAAGTCTCTAGAGGAACGGAGGGTTCCAAATGATTGGAAAAGAGCACAGATAGTCCCAGTCTTCAAGAAGGGTCGTCGAGCAGATGCGCAAAACTATAGACCTATATCTCTTACGTCGATCTCTTGTAGAATTTTAGAACATGTTTTTTGCTCGCGTATCATGTCATTTCTGGAAACCCAGAATCTACTATGTAGGAATCAACATGGATTCCGGAAACAGCGATCGTGTGAGACCCAACTCGCCTTATTTGTTCATGAGACCCAGAAAATATTAGATACAGGCTCCCAGGTAGATGCTATTTTTCTTGACTTCCGGAAGGCGTTCGATACAGTTCCGCACTGTCGCCTGATAAACAAAGTAAGAGCCTACGGAATATCAGACCAGCTGTGTGGCTGGATTGAAGAGTTTTTAGCAAACAGAACACAGCATGTTGTTATCAATGGAGAGACGTCTACAGACGTTAAAGTAACCTCTGGCGTGCCACAGGGGAGTGTTATGGGACCATTGCTTTTCACAATATATATAAATGACTTAGTAGATAGTGTCGGAAGTTCCATGCGGCTTTTCGCGGATGATGCTGTAGTATACAGAGAAGTTGCTGCATTAGAAAATTGTAGCGAAATACAGGAAGATCTGCAGCGGATAGGCACTTGGTGCAGGGAGTGGCAACTGACCCTTAACATAGACAAATGTAATGTATTGCGAATACATAGAAAGAAGGATCCTTTATTGTATGATTATATGATAGCGGAACAAACACTGGTAGCAGTTACTTCTGTAAAATATCTGGGAGTATGCGTACGGAACGATTTGAAGTGGAATGATCATATAAAACTAATTGTTGGTAAGGCGGGTACCAGGTTGAGATTCATTGGGAGAGTGCTTAGAAAATGTAGTCCATCAACAAAGGAGGTGGCTTACAAAACACTCGTTCGAACTATACTTGAGTATTGCTCATCAGTGTGGGATCCGTACCAGGTCGGGTTGACGGAGGAGATAGAGAAGATCCAAAGAAGAGCGGCGCGTTTCATCACTGGGTTATTTGGTAACCGTGATAGCGTTACGGAGATGTTTAATAAACTCAAGTGGCAGACTCTGCAAGAGAGGCGCTCTGCATCGCGGTGTAGCTTGCTCGCAAGGTTTCGAGAAGGTGCGTTTCTGGATGAGGTATCGAATATATTGCTTCCCCCTACTTATACTTCCCGAGGAGATCACGAATGCAAAATTAGAGAGATTAGAGCGCGCGCGGAGGCTTTCAGACAGTCGTTCTTCCCGCGAACCATACGCGACTGGAACAGGAAAGGGAGGTAATGACAGTGGCACGTAAAGTGCCCTCCGCCACACACCGTTGGGTGGCTTGCGGAGTATCAATGTAGATGTAGATGTAGATGAAGGGACATAGGTGATTCACAGCTGTCAGCATGTCTTCGATTACTACATGCAAGTGCAGGAGAATGTCTCCCAAGCATAATGCTGCTCCCACCAGCCAGCATCCGTGGTGTGCTGCACATTTGGAGCTGCCATTCACCCCGATGATGGTTTTTGTGGAGACACCTACCAACCTAGTGTAGCAAAAATGGGATTCACCCAAAGAGCCAACATTTCCATTGATTGATGGTTTAATCCGAATGGTCCTGTGCCCACTGCAATCACAACTGATGATGTTGTTGGGTAGACATGTGAACATGTAGGAGTGGTCTGCTGCGGAGCTCCGTGTTCCAGAATTTACAATGAACAGTGTGCTATGGAACACTTGTGCGTGCACCAGCATTGTGCTACAAATCACCATCTATCCACATTGCAGCCAGACATGCCTCCAAACCCCAAGTACTGTGAAGAGTCATGTATGTCTAACCATTTAGCACCTAGTGATAGATAGCTCATGAACATTTGACCAGCACTGCCGCTTTTGAGATGTGTGTCACAGGCTCAGCATAATAATAATCTGCCATTTATCAAAATCACTTATCTCAACTGATTTCCCCATTTGCAGCCCATATCTTCCCTAAAGTGAGCCCCCATCTGCGTCTGCTCTATTTACATATTTTTGTTACTGCATCACATGCCCCCTATGCCACCAGGCAGCATCCAACTCGCAGTGGGCAGTGGTCATAATGTTTTGGCTAATAAGTGTACATTAAGGATCTGACAGCCAATGTGGCCAGCACTATGAGGCTGTTTGCTGATGACGCTATTGTGTATGAGCAAATGTCGCCATTGAGTGACTATAGGAGGCTATAAGATGACTTGGACAAAATTTGTGATTGGTGAGATGAATGGAAGCTTACTGTAAATATAAAAAAATGTAGGTTAATGCAGATGAGAAGGAAAAAAAAATCCCATGATGTTTGAATACAGCATCAGTAGTATGCTGCTTGACAGTCATGTCAATTAAATACCTAGGCATAATGTTCCAAAGCAGTAAAACATGAAACAAGCAAAATTGGTTGTAGGGAAGGCAAATGGACAAATTGGTTTATTGCAAGAATTTTAGGAAAGTGTAGCTTATCTCTAAAGGACACAACACTAGTGTGACCCATTCTTTAGCATTGCTTGAGTGTTTGGAATCTGCACGACATTGGATTAAAGGAAGACATTGAACCAATTCAGAGATTTGTCACCAGTAAGTTTGACCAGCACATAAGTATTATAGAGATGCTTCATGAACTCAAATAGCAACCCCTGGAGGGAAGATGATATTCTTTTCACAAAACACTATTAAACTATTTAGGTACCTCGCACTTGAAGCTGACTTTAGGTCGATCCTACAGCGACCAATTTACAATTCATGTAAAGGCCACAAAGACAAGAGAAATTAGGGCTTGTACAGAGGTATATAGACTATCATTTTTCCTAGCACTATTTGTCAGTGGAACAGGGCAAGAAATTACTAAGGTGGCTTGTGGGGTATGTACGTAATTTTAATCAGCATGATAGATACATTTTTGTACATGTTTACTTTCAAGGAACTTTGTTGTGCTGTTCTTTTTTAATAAAAACAAATACAAAGCTCGTGTGGGGTATGTACGTAATTTTAATCAGCATGATGGATACATTTTGTACATGTTTACTTTCAAGGAACTTTGTTGTGCTGTTCTTTTTTAATAAAAACAAATACGAAGCTCGTGCTTATTCACTCCATTCCTGGCTGATGAAAGTATCTATTGTAATTATCATCTTTCTCATGTTCCCAGTACCTCGGAAACTCTCTGTCAATTGCATTTCTTTTTATTTGGCATTTATGGTGTGGACATCTTGGAATTCACGAGCATCTATTCTGTTATCAGAAACATTACATTCTCTTCAGACCATTCTGCTGCTCAAAGATCTTGAGTTGAAGACAAAAGTTCACTGATGAAACACCAGAATTTAGCTCTTTCTCTCCTGCTCTCACCAATGCAGAGATGATGGAGACTTCGTTTGACAGTTCATCGAAGGACTGATAATGGGCAGAACACGAGTGAACACCTGTGAATGCTAACCAAATGCAACAGAATGGTGTCTGCTTGTGCTCAGCTACTGTTCAGAGCCACAGAGAATTCTTGTTCATTTGTGTCCGCTCCAGTGAAAAATGAGTTTCAGACCTGCAGTCCAGTCTTTTAAGTTTAGTAGGCAGATGGATCAGTCATGTTTTGGGCCAGTATGGTATACAGATGTCTGACACATATCATTTCTAATGAGGCTATTTGAGGGCTGTGCAATTTGATGACAGGATCCTCGAAACTACTGACCTGTCATATAGTCGACATTTGGATGATCATTGGTTGTGTTTCAAGATGACAATGCACAAGTACACCATGGGATATGAATGATGGAGGAAATCAAAGTCAAAATGAGGGCAGCTCAGTCTGTATTATTGTAAAATATTAGGAGAGAGAGAGTCACAGACATGATATGCAAGTTGAGATGGTAATCACAAAAAGAAATACTTTTTTGCTGTGGCAAGATCTTTTCACAAAATTCCAGTCTCCAACTTCATCCTCCAAATGCAAAAACATTTTAATTTTCATAGCACTCACCTTCATAGGGAAAAATGATCGTTATAATAAAACACAACAAATCAGAGATCACACAAAGCAATTTAAGTGTTACTTTTCCCCACACATTGTTCAAGAGTGGAACGGTAGAGAAACAGTATGAAAGTGGTTTGATAAATCCTCTGTCAGGCACTGATTTGTGAAATGCAGAGTAGTCATATAGATGCAGACATTTCATATCCCATAAGCACGGTGGTTGTGGTGGTCTAGTGGGTAGCGCACTAGACTCCAATCAGGAGGTCCTGGGCTCGATTCCCCATAAAACATAAAAGTGGGGATTTTTCCTTGTTCCAGTGACTGCAGGATCGCCCCAGGTGACACCAACCTGCTATCAGATGACTCCTGGGGATGTTTCCCAGGGGTAGAAGGAAGCTGGGGTGATAGGCCATAACCCTCTCCCTCCTAGTGCCACGGTGAACAAAGGCTGCACCCTACCTGCTGTCAGGACAACAGCCCAGTCACTGCCTGCCATCATAGACCTTACTTTAACTTTTATGTTGTATGCGTCTGAACAATTACTTTAACACAGTACAAATACAGAAATGAACAAGACCAGAATAATTAACATATTCTGTTGGATTTTCTGTTGCGGCTATATCATAAATTAAACAACAACAGAAAGACATCTTCAATCAATTTTCTAAAATTCATGACATAAAAGTATTGTATAAATCATTAAAACTCTACTGTACTCTATCGAAATTGTAATACTCCTGGGTAGACGCCAACGTTAGCATGCAGCTAGAGCCAGTGTTGACATGATTTTTAGGCTGTTGTCCACATCCAACTAGATGAATAGCAGACTGGTATGCACACCCCACATCAGTTACATGATCCTCAAACATTTTGAAAACATTGTCACACTTTCACACACGATAATATTAGATACATACAGATACAGGGTACATACCTTTCACCCTGGTGTGGGTTGGAAGGTTGGGGGGGAGGGGGGAGGTGGCATGGAAAGGGCATCTGGCCACAATTTACCACTAATACTGCCAAATCCACATTAACATGCTGAGACTGTGATAGCAGGGGATAAAGACTAAGAAAAAGAAAAAGTAAAATGTATCAAAGTTGTGAGGTAAAAGTTTGTGCCCACTGCCAGAAGAAAATTCACTCCAGATTTAATGTTGCAACAGTGCATATGGAGTACATGAAATGATCACATTTACAGATCAATACTGCAAATGCTTCTCAGCTAGCATGTATCGACCCATGCCAAAACACACACATTAGTATGTGGTGTAGCCCTCACTGGTGACAATGCAGGCACTGACTATAGCATTCAGTCGATAGTACAGATGGCAAAAACTGTCCTGAGATAAATTATGTCACACATGCTCAATCTGTTCAGATAGTTATGTAAGAGTTGTTGGTTGACAAGTTGCACGAGTCACTTCTCATCCCATGTTCCCACATGTGCTCGGTTGGAGACAAACTCGTAGAACATGGTGGCCCGGGAAGTCACTGTTCATCTTTCTGAGAACACTGAGTTTCGTGGGCAGTGTGTGGGTCAACACTGTACTGTTGGAACAGTACATTACCTTCCAGCTGCAAGAATGCAAAAATAACGGGTGTAACATCTTTCTGTATGTACCAAGTGCAGAAACACCACAGACGAATGAGAGTTGTAGTTTATCGCACCCCAGACCATAAGGCCTGGGGTGGGGCCACTGTATCTTGGACTAATGCACTCTACACGAGAGTGCTCACCAGATTTATGTCATTTGCTGATACGACCATCACTTGTCTGCGAGCGGAATCTGCTTTCATCACTTACAACCATGGCGTGCCATGCCATCCTCAAAGAGATCCTCTGATGGCACCACTCGAACCATGCATGTCAGTGCTGAGGCACGATTGGAAGACGGGATAGATGTGTGCACGTCCGTAATGCAACTGGCAATAACTGCTTCGCAACAGTTTGTGTTGACACATCTGGGCCTCACAAGACCTTTTATCTGTGCTGTGGTAGCCGTATGATCTGCAACTGCTGCCCTTTCAGTACAACAATCCTAGTGAGCATCTGTGCTGTGTGGATGTCCAGAACCTCGACTACGTGTGTGAGAATGTTCACGTGACTACTGATACTAGCAATGTTGCATAACTGACGCAGCACATCCAACTTGTGTGGCAATTCCCCCGAAAGGACCATCCTGCCACTCGGAAGCCCACAATTTTACCCCTTTTTAAACTCACTCGTTGGCCATAAGAATCACGAGTGTGCCTTCCTGGCATGGTTGCCTGCTTGCTTCACATGTCTGCATCACACTGGCTGTGAGCATTTCCTATTAAAGGGTAGACACATATAGCACTCTGATAGCTATGCCATTACACTATCTGTTGGCGGATGACACTGAAACCATTGCCAGTACATCTACTATTCCCAGGTGACATGTGTTGTCATCAGAACAAAATTGACATTGTGTTTCCAGGTGTACAATATAAGCTGTATCAGCAGAAACATGTGACTAAAAAGATGCTAGCCTTACATTATTCTTGCACATTATCATTATCTTTGATGTTAATATGACAAGAAACATGAAAAATGCAATATTGAAAGTGAAGTTCATGGGAGAGATCTATGAACCGTTCAAAGTAAAGACAGGAGTGAGGCATGAGGATGGCCATCACCCACTCTATTTAACTCAGTTTTGGAGAAAATAATCAGGACATGGGACAAAAGAGACAGATGGGTGAAGACTGAACTGTCGCCCTCCAAGTGCCGTGCCAAACAAAGACTGCACTCTACGTGTAGTCAGATCATGTCACACACCACACCATGACTTTCGAAATATATATGCACATGTAGATAAAATGTCTGGCCTTTGCTGATGATATAGCCATCATAACAAATAACAGAAAAGAAGACAAAAAAGCTCTACAAACTCTTTATCAAATCTCAATCAAAACGGGACTACAAATCTCAAATGAAAAAAACTTGTACATTGACACAATGTAAAGAGACAGACACCCACTGGTAACAAAGTATGGGAAGATATCACATGAAGAAAGTTTCCAGTGCATGGAAGAGATTACACAGAAAATAAGACTGAACTCAACATCCAATGAAAAAAGAATCACAAAACTACATAAGGTATTCAGACTTATATGGAACAATTATAACAAAAGAAGTTTTTCCATCAATGCCAAATTAAGACACTGTAGTACAGTAGTTACCACAGGCCTTGTACACCTCAGAACAACAGCCATGAAGGGAAGAACAAAAATCAAAGAGATGGAAAAACAGAAGGAAAGATCTACAGGCCAGTTCAGAGAGAGGGGATCTGGATAAACATATTGACAAAAGAACTGTACAAATACAAACAGAGGATTAAAAACAGCACCAGGTAAAGAAGGACAAGGTTCTAGAGACACATACAAATTATGCACAAAAACAGACTTACCAAGAATATTTTTTATATAGTTATGACTAATAAAGTGAAAACCAACTGGGTATAGGAAACCATGGAGGACCTCAAGAAACAAAACATCTCCACAGAAGACATCACAGACAGGAAAAAATACAGAGTAAAAAACTGGAAAACAGAAATTTCAGCAGATATTGAAAGAGAAGAAAATGGGGAAGAACGGTACAGAAGAGAGGAAGAGGAATCACAATGAATATATGAGAAGTTTTTGAAAGACAAATGAAATAGACAAAAAAAAAGCCTTGAAAATTGATGGTGCTCTCCTTAAGGGGGTATTAATTAACAATAATTCAATATAATAATAATAATAATAATAACAATAACAATAATAAGAAGAACTAAAAGAAAAATATAGACAAAGACTAACAGAAATACTGAAAACAGAATTGACAGCAAGAAACAAGACAAAAGCTATAAATACTTATGCCATACCAATATTGACCTACTCATTTGGAGTAGTGAAATGGAGTAACACAGACCTAGAAGCACTCAATACACTTACACGATCACAATGCCACAAATATAGAATACATCACATACATTCAGCAACAGAAAGATTCACATTAAGCAGAAAGAAAGCAGGAAGGGGATTTATCGACAGAAAAAAACTACATTATGGACAGGTAGACAATTTAAGAAATTTCTTTCTAGAATGAGCAGAAACTAGCAAAATACACAAAGCAATCACTCATATAAATACATCGGCTACACCACTGCAACTTCATAACCACTTCTACAACCCTTTAGATCACATAACATCAACAGATACGAAGAAAGTAAATTGGAAAAAGAAAACACTTCATGGCAAGCACCCGTATCATCTAACACAGCCACACATCGATCAAGACGCATCCAACACATGGCTAAGAAAAGGCAATATATACAGTGAGACAGAAGGATTCATGATTGCAATACAGGATCAAACAATAAACACCAGGTATTACAGCAAGCATATTATTAAAGATCCCAATACCACAACGGATAAATGCAGACTTTGTAAACAACAAATAGAAACAGTAGATCACATCACAAGCAGATGTACAATACTAGCAAATACAGAATACCCCAGAAGACATGACAATGTCGCAAAAATAATACATCAACAGCTTGCCTTACAACATAAACTTTTAAAACAACATGTTCCTACATACAAGTATACACCACAAAATGTACTGGAGAATGATGAATACAAATTATACTGGAACAGAACCATTATAACAGATAAAACAACGCCACATAACAAACCTGACATCATACTCACCAATAAAAAGAAGAAATTAACACAACTAATCGAAATATCCATACCCAATACAACAAATATACAAAAGAAAATAGGAGAAAAAATTGAAAAATACATCCAACTGGCTGAGGAAGTCAAAGACATGTGGCATCAGGATAAAGTTGACATTGTACCAATTATACTATCAACTACAGGAGTCATACCACACAATATCCACCAGTACATCAATGCAATACAGCTACATCCAAACATATATATACAACTACAGAAATCAGTAATTATTGATACATGTTCAATTACCCGAAAGTTCCTAAATGCAATATAACACATACCATACAGTTGAAAGGAAGTGACGCTTTATCAAGGTCCACGTCACTTTCCATTTTTAACCAGACTTAACGTCTGAGGAAGTAAAGAATAACAATAATAATAATGACACTGTCTCTGTCTCAAGAAATTGATCTTCGAAGATCAGCTGAAGTTATCTCCCATGTCTTACTCTGCCTCTGTCCATGTGAATAATAGTAAAATTTAGGCTTATTTGGGAAAACAGCATCAAAGAAATTGTTTATTACAAATGGAACAACAGTATTATAGATTGCACATGACAAAGATTTATTGTCACAAATTGATGTTATCACCACTCTTGATAAATCCTGTTAATACAGTACAATAAAAATAACAACACCCGATAAATCTCTGTACACACGCCACATTACCACAAGTGAAAACTACATGGAGTGGAAACAGGGAGATACTACGATGCAAAATTGTTTCCATCTTATGACCTTTTTGTTGTTGCTGTGGTAGTCTGAAGATTGGATTGCTGCAGCTCTCAATACTAATCTATCCTGTGCAAACCTCATCACCTCCACCTCTACATATCTATTACAACACCCACCCGTTTAAACCTGCTAGTTGTCGTGAAGTCTTGATCTATTTCTACAGTTTTTATACCCCTTCCCTTCCAACACACACACACACACACACACACACACACACACACACACACACACACTAGCCACCAAGGAAGAGCCTACAGCTTTGATTCAACCCCCCCCCCCCCCCCTCCCCGTCGTACCCTCATACCTCCCTAACTATGCTTTGTTCGATACTCCATCTTCCACCATCGCAACGAATTCCTCCATCCTCCATGAGATATATACATCCTAAGCACCAATCCTGTAAAACTGTTGTCAACCTTTCTGCCACAACTCTTAGCCCTGCAGACGTCTTGGTACTTTCTAAAGGCCTCACCTTTAGCCCAAAACCTAAATTCAAGTGTGCTGGACTTGTAAAGGACCTTCTTTCCTTACCTAATCTCTGCAGCTGAAATTTCTTCAATGTGCGTTACGGAGGTATGAGGGTATGACTGGAAGAGGCGGGGGGGGGGGGGGGGGGGGGGTTGAATCATAGTTGTAGGCTCTTCCTTGGTGGCTAGTGTGTGTGTGTTGGAAGGGAAGGGGTATAAAAACTGTTGAAATAGATCAAGACTATGCTCCAGACTGAATGCGGAAAGGCATAATCAGTCTTAAATGATGATGATGATGCATCCCACTAATAACAGCCAACAAAAACCTCACATAGAACCTTGCTTAAAACAGTTCCAGCCTCCCTCCCACCCTGAACCTCCCATTCCAGCCAGTCATCTCTTGGTTATCTTTCAGGAATTCATCACTTCTAACCCGGCCTTACTTTCCTTTCCTAAATCCTCCCTAGTGAGACCAACATCACTCCTATCTAACACACAGCTACCCATATCCTTAAAATCAATCCGTGCCTTATCATCTTTCCTACAGATAAAAGCTTCATCACAGTGTTCATGAATCATAGTGACTATGTGGCTGAGAGTCTTCACCAACTTTCTAACACCTCTGCATACAAACCTTACAACCATGATCACATCCGTGAATTCCAACAAGACTCCAGCAGGTCTCCAAGACCTTAAGTCCATCCCATAACCTGACTCCTGGATCTATCTCCCTCCTCACACCACTCCTTCCTTTTTACCTATTCGCCAACCCAACTACACAGGTCTCTCCACTTGCCCAACTGTGGCTGGGTACAATCCTCCCACTGAACATCACATGCAAACCATTGTCTGTAACCTCCCATCCTACAGTGAAGACAATGCTTACTTCCTTCACCGCCTTTCTGCAGTTCCTGTTTTGCTACCACATGACTCCTTGCTGGTTACTATGGATGCAACATCATTTTACAACATCCCCCATGCCCATGGCCTCACTTTCCAAACATCCTCCTGATACCAAACCCACCACCTCTTTCCAAATCCCCTTCCCCAAACACATCCTGACTCACAATTATTTCACTTTCATAGACCAAGTCACAGGGTGAAATGCCTAAAGCTCGCACCACAAGTATGAAGTGCTATTGATTTGCGGCTTTGACTGAATGGATTGGTAGACAGGGACTCATTACTGTTACCCAATCAACAGATTGTAAAAATCCTTTCTTGTGCAGATGTACACTTTTTAAATGAAACTGTGCTTACTGACATTAACAAACTAAAAATATGGTAAATCAGAATGTCAGTGGGGTTTGTTGCAGGATTCTAGTACAGGTTGTCAATGAGATACAGTATTTTTAAAAGTTTCCACACCAATACTAGTTTGTGCCACTCAATCTGGGTAGTTGCTAGGTATGATGTTGTTTGCTTACAGTGTGTTTGTGTGTGTGTGGGTAGTTGCTAGGTATGATGTTGTTTGCTTACAGTGTGTTTGTGTGTGTGGGTAGTTGCTAGGCAACCTCTTCAACCAGTTATGTGGAAGTCATAGCCTAACTCTTAGCAACATAACAGATGAAACAAGTAGTTGATCCACATGTTACCTCTTGCACAATCGCATGTGGAAATGGCATTAATCGGGCAAGTGTCCTATGCATTCTCCATTGATATATGTGTATCCCTTTCTATAAAGAGCTGCATGGAATTGATCAAGAGAATTGTGTTAACTTCCATACATGGGCATTAAGACAGGATACTCCAGATGTATCATGTATCTTGTTTAGCGGTGAAGGAAATTTTAACAATCGTGGCCTGGTAAAGTGCTGAAATAAGCACAATTGGTCTGTTAACAATTGTCTTTGGCTGTGGCAGGTGGAATCTCAGCATCTTTGGAGTGTAAATGTGTGGTGTGAGGCAGTGAACCATCAGCTCATAGGCCCGTTTTTCTTAGAAAGAACACTGAATGCGCACAAGTATCACAGCCTCCTAACAAATCATCTTCCACGGATGCTAGAAGAGATTCCTCTGCAGACTAGGAGCAACTTGTGGTACCAATACGATGGCTGTACAACTCACAGTGCACGAAGTACAACATGGCTTCACAAACTGTTTACAAATCATTAGATTGGATGCAGAGGACCTGTATCTCGGTTGATCCATTCGCCAAATTTCATGCCTGGAGACTTTTTTTCTATGGGGAAAGCTGAAAGACTGTCTACAAGGGCATACCAACTACATCTGATGATATGCAATGATGTATTACTGCAGCCTGTCAGATTGTCCCTGCTGAAATACTGGTATGTGTGCAGCAGTCTTTCCATACCAGAATGGGAGCATATACTGGTGCTGCCAGTGGTCATTTTGAACACAGCCTGTGATGATCAATTGTCTCATTACTGGTCACAATCCACATAACTAGTGTATGGACTTGGACTGTTCTTTGGTGTGTGCTACCGCAGCTAATGTACAAGTGTTGGTGTGGGAACTTTACAGCTAATGTACAAGTGTTGGCGTGGGACCTTTTCAAAATATGATATCTCATGAATGGCTCACACTAGACTCCTGCAACAAACACCGCTGATAGACTAATTTACCCTACTTTTAGTTAATACCGATAGGCATAGTTTCATTTAAAAAAGTTTATGTTTGCACAAAAAATGCACTTTCTAATATCACTACAACCTGTTGGTTGGTTACTAGCATAAGCCCCCAACTACCAATCCATTCTGTGAAAACCACACATCAATAGCACTTTCCATTTCTGCAATGTTTGTGGTGCAGGTTTTAAGTGATTATCCCTGTATAAACAAATCTGTAGTACTGCCATGGGTACTCGCATGGTGCCATCCTATACCAGCTTTTATATTGGCCATCAGGAGAAGTCCTTCCTATCCTGTCAACACCTAAAACCCATTGTCTGATTCAGAGTAATTGAGACATTTTCATGATCTGGACTCATGGTATAGACTGCTTCTTCCATAACCTAAAAACCTACTCCCAAATCATCTTAACCTGATTATTCTCAACTCAATGCGCCATATCACTAGACATCGATATCCATAAATACATGTCAAGTGGACCAACCACCAACAGTACCTCCCTCCACTTTGACAGCCGTCACCCATTCCATGTCAAAAAGGCTTTTCCATGCAGCCTTGTCACACGTGGACTCACTATCCCCAGTGGAAAGCAGGAGTTGTCTAAATATGGCAATAGCACTACCAGAGCCACAGTATCCTATCCGTCTCATTCATAAATAGACCTCCCGTGCCATCTCCTCATTTCACACCTGTAACCCTGCTAACCAGACAATGGTCAGCACTCATCTAATCACCCAGGCCTTGAAAAGCTCAACCACATCCTTCACTGGGGCTTTGGCTATCTCAGATGGGGTATACTGTACTCAAGATACTACCCTATTCCTGCAAAGTAATGTTCCACTGCCCACACAATCTAGAGAACATCCTTGTCCGCCCCTAATCCTGTGAGTGACCCAGGTGCAAGACCTGTCCCACAGATCCACCCACCACCTCCTACAGCAGTCCAGTCGCAGGAATCTCCCACCATATAAAAGGCACGATCATGTGCAAAAGCAACCTGTTAAAAATCAGCTATGCTGCAATTACCATACAATTTTCCATGTAGGGATGACAAGTAACCAACTGTTCACTCGCAGTAATGTCCAGCACCAAACTGTGGCAAACCACAGACTTGACATTGCAGTTGCCAAGAGGCTGTACACCACTTCAACAACTGCTTCACTAGACATACCATTTGGATATTCCCTTCCAGTGCAAGTTTCTCTGACCTACGCAGGTGGAAATTGTCTCTCCAGCACATCTAGTGCCATCCACCTGACCTAAACCTCTGCTAATTTGTTTCCCACTGTATCACTTCACCTTTTCCCTTCTCTCTTCTGTACCCACCAATCTTTTCCCATTCAGACAATGTACTGTCTTCTCCAATCACTCTGCCCCCCCCCTCCCCCCCCCCCCAACCCCCCCACCCCACCCCGTGCAGCTACTGCGGGTGTGTACATTTGGGTGTTTGTGTGGTTTCCAAACTAAACCATGTGCATTTTAGATATGTTAGATCCATATACTTTACCTGAAACTAATTCTCTGAGGTACTGAGACTACTGCTTCCTGGCTCTATTTTCAGCTAACACAGAAGTATTGTCTACAAACAAAAGTGTATGGGACAGGATATTTACCAGTGAATCATTTACACGGGACACCAAAAAGACTGTTGTGTGGCATGTAGACAACCCCCGAGATGGTCTACCAAGGCAGTGTGACTGCAGGAGCATACAGCAAAAACTCTACACAAAAGATGGTCCAGCACTTCTCAGAGCTTACAGTCAAAACTTATCAGGCAAGGTGTCCATATTATGCAAATAAACGTAGGATTAACAAGTGACAAATGCAGTTACCAAAGCAAATTAGATGATGAGCATGCCATCAGTATTATAGCTCTATAGGAAATGCATTTAGGTGATAATTCAGAAGCTACTTGCAAGATTACGCAATATAAAGCAATATCAATACTCCTCTCAATTGTTAGGTGCTACCACAATAAATGAAAAAAGAAACAGCTCTTGGATTATGCTGGCTTAAGCTGTCAGAAAATTAGTGATGTAGAAGTAATTAGAATAAAACTCAAATGCCTGGTTATTACATCAGTCCACAAATCACCTAACGGAAAGTGTCTGACACTAGTCTTACACACAGCAACTAGACAGCACGTATATGTTTAAGATTTTAATTCCAAAACACAACCCGGAGATACATAAATAGAGACAAACATAGAGAACCATTGTTCGAATGGATCAACACACAAGAAATTATCTAAGTTTGATGCCAAGGAATTTAAAACGTTTTGGGCAGGCAGATGGAAACTGATACAAAACCTTACCCATCCATCTTTTCCACTGATGAGAACAAATTACCACTGAATCACTCAATAGTGGGTACTGAAACATTTTTCAAGGAGTGTACATTGGCTCACAAAAGTTATCATTGGTGCTGAAATATCAGTTACAAAATACATTGATAAACCCACATGGAAATTTGAAAAAGCTAACTCAATACAATACACCCAGGAAGTGGCGTCGAGTATGCAAGCAGTAGTAAATCGTGCCGTAGAAAATCGTACTACATTTAGTTTAAAGTGCATAGTCTGCCAAAACAGTATTCATAGCGGTATTTGTTTGTGCTCTTTTTCACATATATGGATCCATCTATCGTGTATGAACAACAGAAAAGTGATAAATCCGAATTGTGTATGTGGCTTTGTTAAGTGCAGTGGTCGAAAAAGTGCAGTCAAGATGTATAATGCTGGTACTGAAGAACTCATCTCTGATGTGCTGAAAGAAGAACTTGCAATAGCTAAAAAATATATGAATGACATCGAATCATTAATTAATTCTTTGAATGTCGATTTTAATCCTTTTGTGAAAAATGTACAAAGTGAAAACTACAACACTCTCAAAGAAACCGTTACTGAAATTCAAAGTGCTCCAATATCTGCTATAGTTACGAAAAACTCGTTTGCGCCCATTGCACAAGAGAAACACCGACAAATGAAATTATTGAGAGAAGACGAGACAAAACCAAAAGTTTATATCTTTGCAGACAGCCATGGACGAGATTTAGCCACTATTCTTACGAATATGCAATCTAAATTTTCCGTTACTGCCACAGTAAAACCCGGGGCTCCTTTCCAGCAAATAATTAAAGATTTAAGCCCTCAACCAAACGATGTTTGTGTAATTATTGCTGGAGCTAACGATGTTTATAAAAATGAGTCGAAAAATGCAATCACAGCATTGCGAAATGCACTGGAAAGAATCTCGCCAAGAAAAACAATCATCGTTAGCATCCCATATAGACATGACCTAATAAACAGTTCATGTGTAAATAATGAAATCAAATTCACAAACAGAATGTTTCAAAAGGTATGCAAAGCATTCAAGGACGTGAAGTTTTTGGACAGTAATTCCGAAGAGAGAAACCATTTTACTCGGCATGGAATGCACAGGAACTGGCTAGGAAAACGTGTACTCGCTAAAGCATTATTAGCAGAAACATTCAAACTATTTGAAAACACCACTCCTCCAATCATTCTAAAAGCACCTGTGCCCATTGAAACTGTACCATTGGAAGAAACACATACAGTGTCGTCAAAATACTCCTTCAAACCTAATGGAACAGCTGAAGGGAAGACTTCATATGCAGCAGCACCTGTATGTGAATCAACACAAACAGGTCCTTTATACAAAAGCAAGACAGCACCAGCAGTTACAACTCAAGTGGGAAACGTTAGTCCACCGCCAACTTGTGAAGCAGCAGCATTTAAGGAGGAAGAACAGTCATCAATAGCAGAAACAGCAACACCAACCCCCACAGGATCAAGTGTACAAGCCGACAGTGTAGAAACCTCACCAACAGGAGATCCACCCTCTATGGCAAAAAGGAGCACAGTAGTGACTGCAGCTGCTCCACATAGGATGTGCCTGAGATCAAGAAAGTCCTCAGCTGCAAATGGGGATTTTTTATGGTACTGGGGCAGAAGGGGGAAGGTTCCAATCAGAATGTAAGTAATGTAGTTAATAACAACAAATGTGGGTGTTACCAGCACAACAGCTCCCTCTTCCCTGCAGAAAACTGTTCCTGTAATACTGGTATGTCAAAAGTAATAAAACTCAGTCCTAGCAATGGTAACACCACAACTAATCATGTAATTAAAAATGAGCTCAAAATTTTTCACCAAAATATTCAAAGCCTGCTCTGTAAGTTAGACCAATTTATTGTAAATATTGATGAACCAACAGGCGCAAATTGTGCTCATATTCTCTGTCTGACAGAACACCATATCACTTTTGGCATTGAAATGCTCAATATACCAAATTATGGTTTAGCTACCTCATTTTGTAGAAAGCATATGTGCAAAGGTGGGGCAGTTATTTATGTGAAAAACAGCCTGTCCTTTGATACAATAGATGTAGAGAAATATTGTGTAGAGAAAGACTTTGAGGCATGTGTCACAGAAATAGTAGAAGGTAACAAGAAACTGGTAATCGTAGCAGTATACAGGGCTCCATCTGGTAATTTTAAAGTATTCATGAAACAATTAGATTCTGTGCTATTGTATCTCACAAGAAAAAATAGGGACATTATAGTGACTGGAGATTTTAATATAGATTTCCTAGGAAGCTCATCTTCTAAGACAGAGTTTGCAAACTTAATGCATACCTACAACCTTGTCTCCACTGCCAGTTTTCCCACAAGAACTACTGCCACTTCCAGCACTCTAATAGACAATATCTTTGTAGATATGAGTAAAACTAATCACATCAAAGTTGAAAAAGTCATAAATGGACTCTCTGATCATGATGGGCAAATACTCACAATTGACAACTTTAATACAAATCAGAACAAAGCTAGTGCACAGTGGAAAACCATTAGAAACATGAATGAGGAAAATATCCAAAAATTCAAATTATGCATTCGGGAGACTGACTGGAGGTATGTTTATCTTGCAAATGATGTTAATACAAAATATAATTTATTTACTGATGAATTATCAGATATATTTGAAAATGTCTTTCCAAAAAAGGTCTGTAGACTACAGAACAGGCAATCAAGCAAAAAACCATGGCTCACCAAGGGCATGCCAGAGAAAAAGGGAACTGTATATAATATCTAGACAATCCAATAATCCCCTGCAGATGAAATATTATAGGACATACTGCAAAATCTTAACTAAAGTCATTAAAAAATCTAAAAGTATGTGCATGCAATCTAAAATTAACTGTTCAAACAATAAAATCAGAACGATTTGGAATGTAATAAAGAGGGAAACAGGTACTTCACCATCTGACAATGAAAAATCTGCTGTCCTAAAAATTAACGATTTGGAAATAACTGATAGTAAACAGATAGCAGACACATTTAACAACCACTTTCTAAGTGTCACCTCTCAAATAGGTTCAGTGGTGACCTAAGAGAAGCTTTAGATATTCTGAAACTTAACCTCCCACAATGTTTTAATGATATAAATGTAACACCCATAACTGTTAATGAAATAAAAAAAATAATTCACTCATTGAAAAGTAAAGGATCTTCAGGTATAGATAACATCTCTAATAAACTGTTGAAAGCCTGCAGTAATTATATAAGTGTAGTACTTGCTCACATTTGCAACATGTCTCTTTATGAGGGAGTTGTTCCAGAGAGAATGAAATATGCCACTGTGAGACCTCTTTTCAAGTCTGGCGATGCTACAGATGTAAAAAATTATCGTCCTGTCTCTCTCTTAACAACATTCTCAAAGGTTCTTGAAAAGGCAGTGTATAACAGGATTGTGGCACATCTTGATAAACTTAATATTATTAACCACAGACAGTTTGGTTTTCAAAAAGGGGTTTCCACAGAGTGTGCCATATATTCACTCACAAATGATGTCTTGGAGTCTATTAATAGTAAGAAGTCACCAGTTAGTGTCTTCTGTGATATTTCCAAGGCCTTTGATTGTGTAAACCACAAGATACTCTTGGAGAAGGTCTATCATTACGGAATCAAAGGGCCTATAGGTAACTGGCTAAAATCATATCTTCAAGACAGGAAACAAAAGGTGGTTCTACATGGCTGCAACAAAGGATCTCCTAATCTAGTGGATTCTGAATGGGGCAAAATTCAGCATGGAGTTCCCCAGGGATCTGTCCTTGGACCCTTGCTGTTTTTAATATATGTTAATGATTTACCCCTGTCCATTAGTAAAAATTGTGAATTCACAATGTTTGCTGATGATACAAGCATTGTCGTTGATGGTCAGTCTACTGCTGATATGGAGACTGATGTTAATGATATACTCAGAGAAGTTACAGCTTGGTTTTCAATTAATTCTCTTTCAGTTAATATTAAAAAAACTAATTTTATACAGTTCCACACAAAAATAAAACTCTAGAAAGTATAGTAATTGCTCATGACAACCAGGAACTAGAACAGGTGCAATCCACTAAATTCCTGGGGGTTCACATTGACAGTAGGCTCAACTGGGAACAGCATGTGTCCCTTACTCTAAAAAGGCTTTCATCAGCAACTTTTACTCTAAGAATAATTACTCATTTTGGGGACATCAACATTTTAAAATCGTCTTACTTTGGGTACTTTCACTCATTAATGAGTTACGGAATAATATTCTGGGGTAATTCACCAGCCTCAAAAAAAATCTTAAATGCTCAGAAGAGAGCAGTCAGAATCATGTGTGGGGTTCCTCCACGAACCTCATGTAGAAAACTTTTTATACAGTTAGGTATTCTGACCACAACATGTCAGTACATATACTCTCTGATGAATGTAGTTAATAAAGACTATGCTCAGTATGAAACAAATTGTTCATACTATAACTACAATACTAGAGGTAAAGATGATCTACATGTTGAACTAAAAAATTTAACACTTGTACAGAAGGGAGTAAAGTATGCGGCTATAAAGACTTTTAATGCATTGCCTAATTATATTAAATGTACAATAGAAAATGAAACGCTGTTCAAAGGTATGTTAAAAAAATACCTGCTCGACCATCCACTGTACTCGTTAGATGAATTCTTTTCCAGAAGTAATGCCCTCCCTTAATAATAGATGTATTTAGTCTCTTAGTTATTAGATGGATGATACAATATTATGTTAATGTTATAGTGTTAATGTTATAGTTATAATGTTATGTTGAGAATTGCTATACTAGTTTAATGACAGCTTGTAATATCTATATCATTGAATTATATTACTATTCTGTAGCATTAATTGTATTTGTACAATTGTATTGACACGTTCCACATCCAGGCGAATCACTCGCATGTACGGATCTATGGAATACGCATATCAAATAAAAAATAAAAACAACCCGCACTGGACACCTCAAAAGGCAGAACATTGGGAATTATTGTAGATGTAGCTAAATGGAATATCTGAAGGGAGGTAACAAAATAATGTGTACTAGGATGGGACAAACCTGCCCAAGTCCTCTACAAAGGATACCAAGGGTCTAAATAATGTTTTGATAACATTTTGTATTTAAAAATATTTGTGTGTATAAATTGTTCATGTTGATGTAAATTTGACAATTTAAGAAATGGTCATGCTTAGGAACAATGTAAGAAATAGGTGTTATGTAAAAGCCAGTGTGCTTTTGTTTGAAACGAAAATAGCTGTGGGGAGTGGAAAAGGTGCGAAAGGCGAATTGGCGTGCTACCTTGAGCAAGTGTGGGAAGTAAGTCACACAGTCTGTAGGCAGCAGTGATTGAGGTAACTCCTTTGTGGAGCAGAAGCTTTGCCTGCAAATTTTCATAAAAATGCCTTGGTTGAAGACTGCAAACAGCCTACAGCATAGCTGCGAGTTGTTGAGCTACTTTATGTAAAACTGAATGAAGCCAAGAAGAGAAATTGAGCCCATACAGCAAGAAACTTGCAGGCCATAGTGTGGGTAGTGTAGCCGTCATAACTGTTCGCCAAACCCAAGCCTATAGCCACCAGATAAGATTTTTTTCTATTTTTACCTTTGTACAGCATGAACCATTAATTTAAACTGTGATTTAATAATCATTCTTGAAATTTACAGAAACTGGCTCACCCTGTCATTTCATCCTAATCATACATCTGTATAGGGTTCCTTCCTGGTGTTTGATTGATCCGAGTGTCCTGTTTTACGGACTTATGAAGTGCCAAGTTAATATAAAGAGGAACCATTTAAATTGCTTTAGTGTAAATAATAAAAATGTTTTCTTAACTATTGCAAAGTGTTATAGTTTGCTTACATAAAATTCAATCAGAGTGAAGTGCCAAGTTAATATAAAGAGGCACCATTTAAATTGCTTTAGTGTAAATAATAAAAATGTTTTCTTAACTATTGCAAAGTGTTATAGTTTGCTTACATAAAATTCAATCAGAGTGAAGCCAAGTTACTAGAACCTGTTAGATGGCTATACAGAATTAGTTCAAAGAATAATAGCTTTTGAAAGTAAATTCCACCAAGAAAGAGGTTTTCTTTAAGTGAAATGTTCAGTTAAAAAGTGTGTGCTTTAGTGTCTAAGTATTTAAGTTTCTTGATTATGGAAAGTGCTTTTCTAAAGGTTGTTCCCCCCATCCCCGGCTAATTTTTTTTTACCTTCCTTGAAGTTATCTACTGGGCTTTTTCTTTTTTTAAATCATAATGTATAAAGATGTAGCCCAAAATTGTTTAAGTGGGGTAATTTATTCGAAGAGCCAAACTAAACAGTAGCAAGAAAGTAGGCAAAATTCACATTTCTGCTTCTCCAATACTTCACTATTTCATTGCCAGGATAGGTTGGTGACCATTAAGTACATGTTTTAAACCACTAAATGAACTTGGAAATGAGTTGTCCTAGCTTCAGTATATTATTATTCATACTGTGTTTCTATCTAGCCACTGGGTAAGATCTTAGGAAAAGAAGTGAATAGTCCAATTTACTTATCCATTAGATGCAACACACGGTAAATCCTGTAAGAAGGATAACTCTATTGATTATCTTTTCCTATAAACAGGACTATCCGTCCACAGTGTATTTTATTTGGAAACTAAACTAAATTTTAGTAAGAGGGTTATACGTGGCAACATAGGGACAGGGTTTCTGTTATTTACATAAAAGCATACTAATATCATAATGGTAGTGTTACAAGGTCCTATTAATGTGTGGTCATCACATTTGTTAAATGTCTCACCACATTCCTATTGAAACTATTTACTCTTCTTGTAAATAACACCTATGACAAATTTATACAAATGTCCACTAAGACTTTGCTCGTCAACTTTCATTTAGGTAACAGCGATCTTTTAGACGTATTTAAATCAGTACTGTTAAGAAATACTGACTAGCTTTATTTTCAAGAATCTCAAGTTTAAGTTATACATACTGTTACCCTCCAGTAAGAATCATTGGCCGATTCTTCATCTTTGACAGGTTCAGCATGCCTGCAATGCAAAACATTACCTTTTGTATTAACACATGAAATCCAATTTTTAAATTTAATAAATGCTTATACAAACATAAAGTTTCTTCAAAAAATGTATTTCTGACAACTTCCTGTCACAGATAATTTTCACTGAATGTTTCAACCCAGTTATATTGCTGATGAGAAGCAAATGTTGATCTTTTCCCTCTCTTCCTTCACCATCTCCTGTTTTGTTCACCTTGACATATTTCTACCAAAAAGACTACCCCAATGGATCCACTGCTTATATTTAACACACAGTAAATTCAGTGCAAATATTTCCTTAACACAGGATGTGCATTGACGAGCTTGAATTAATCAGAAAAATATAAACAGATACTAACCATTCCACAGCTCTTACAAAATACTTGCATTAAGTAATCATCAAAGCTACTTTTTGTACAGCAAGAGGACTAACAGTCAAAATGGTGCTACATGCTACAGGCAGTGCAATACAATTTATTTTACTCATTGCTACAGCAATAAATGTACTTATAAAAATATTCAGACTTAGACTATAATCAAATACAGAGAGAGAAAATATTCTAACTAAAGAGATATAGCAGCCATAGGCAGAAACAAATAAAAAAAGTGATACTAATCTTAGCTTTGAGGACCAAAAGTTTCTTCATCTGGAAAATGTAAAAAGAGAAATGAGACTGTTCAAGAAATAAGGATGAAAATTTAGGATCTTGAGTCATGGAAGATGGATGGTTAAATGAATGAAAAAACTAGACTGGACATGATGAAATTCAGATGCGAAAGAGCAGCAGATGATGTAATTTTAAATGCTGAGAAATAAGATCTCTTCAAGAGGAGCCACCAAAAGGTCAAATAAGTGAAGAACAAGCTGAAAATACCGGTAAATGGGCTAAAATGGCGGCAAATAGATAAACGAAACAGAAAGATAGTGCTGAAGAACAGGCAACCAAACAACAACAACAACAACAACAATAACAATAACAGCACATTGTAGCAATATATAATAGCAGTCCCACAACATCTGGAGGAAGATTTTCCACTAACAGAACAATAAATTCATGAAGCCATCAAATCATTCCAAAACTTCAAAGCAACAAATGAAGACTCCACTACAGCAAAATTATTGAAATAGTCAGAACACACAAATGATCTACAACTGCTGTTTGAGAACATTTGGAAAGCTGAAGAGATTATTGAAAGCATTAATCCACAGCTATGAAAAAAAGGGGACACACAAAATGTCAACAATTGCAGAGATGCCTGACTTCTGCCAGTGGTATACAAAATATTATCAAAAATTCTCTGGACAGAGTTGTAGAAACTTTAGACAAATAACTGGGAGAATCTCAAGGAGCTCTAGAAAGGGAAGACCCTGCACAGAACAGATGTTTATTAGAAAATTGATAATTCTCCACAGACTGTTAATCACCAAACCAATAATAGTATCACGTATTGGTTTCAAGAAAACATTTGATTTGGTAGGCAGAGAAATTATGGGTAAAATCATCAAAGAATTTTGTGTTAAAGCAAACATAATCCTCAAAACACTAGCAAATAGGGTGACTGAAGCTAAATTTATGGGAGAAGTATCTCAACCATTTGAAATAAAAACTGGTGTTAGACAAGGGGACAGTTTATCACCTTTACTGTAACACTACATTCTAGAAAAAATAGAAAGTTATTGGAATTTGGAGAAAAAAAATCACAAAATTGAACCAATAGTTTTAGGACGAAAAACAAATGGAATTAAGGTAAACTGCCTGGCTTCTGCAGATGATTCTGATATACTTTCAAAAAATCTGACAGACAGTTATTAAAAGAAATCTTTTGGAAGAAATAGCAAAGAGAGCTGGTCCCAAAATTTCAGACGAAAAAACAACATTGATGACAATTTCAAACAATGCATCAACATTCTTAGAAAAACAAAAATGTAAAATAGCATTAGTAAGTAAATTTAAATATATTGGACAAACTGTACAACAAAATGGACTAGAAGAATTAACAGTAGATGCAAGAGTCAGCAAACTGGACAGAGCAAATCGTTTGACAAAGGATATTTACAACGAGAAATGTACAACTAAAAAAAACAAATTTAAACACTATCCCACAGTGGTATGACCAGGATGCTTACATGGATGAGGATGCCTAATGATGAACTATAAGCTGGACAGAACAGAGGTTCCACAAAGGAGCATTATTAGAAAATAATGGTTGCAATACAAGCTACAGATGGCTGGAAAATGAGAAGTAATGAGGAGATATACAAAAATTTTGAGAAAATATCAGAAGTAATGGCTAAAAGAAGATTAATCTTTTTTTAGAGACCTCTACTGAATGAGTAGTTCTGGAAGAAGGAATCAATGATAGCATGGATTACAGAAATAAGAAAGAAACAACATCAAACAATCAGAAATAATAGAAAGAAACCTTTTTACAGATAACATACTGAATGTAAAAGGATCATCACCTCTCCAAGATCAAAATTAATTTCATCCCTCTCAATAAGACTGTGAAAACCGGAAATAAATTTCATAAATATGATACTGCGAAGCTCAAAATCAATCAAAACGTAATGGAACAATGCCACCAGTAACTGACAGTTGAATCCCATAAATGGGCAGACATTGCCTCCATGATCCAACAAGCAGCTAATACTACAATCCTGACAGCTAAAAAGAGGAATCATACATGGTGGAATGAGGTTTGTGGTGAGGTGGTGGCCCAAACAGCAAGTGCATGGAAATAGTGGAACTCTACCAGGAGACCTGATGATTTTGATGTATTCCATGAAGTTCAAAAATATGCAGCCAGAACTCTACTGCATGAGAAACAGCAGTTAGAACAGATCGATCAGCGTTTCCAGATAAACAATGTCAGAGACTTCTATCAGACGTTCAAATCGAATTTGAAAGGATACCAAGCCCCTAGTTTTTGTTTTAGAGACGAAAATGGAAAGCTCAGTGTTGTGTACATAGTTCCGCGTATTCAGCGCGTACACAAATTTCCCACTAGAGTGCGCCCCGCTAAGCACAACAGCGCAGGCGCAGCACTCGTCCATCTCCCCACTACGAGATGGCGCTGCCATAGAGACGGACCAAATTCTGCTTCCGCCGATCCGCGTATTAATATGTAACGCAGCCAATGAGATTGCTGCTAACATAGAACACTTTCTCCTCGCGCATCACACTCACGCAGTGATACATGAACGTGCGAGGTATTATAACGGGTGTAAAGACCTTCGATCAGTCAGTCTGCATTTGTCTGCACCAGTCTGCATTAGTCTGTACCAGTCTGCATTAGTCTGTACCAGTCTGTACGAGTTCTACAATTGTCTGTGCCAGTCCATAGTCAAGATCCAGTCTGCGCCTAATAAGATTACCATATTCCTGTACATAGCCATGAAGATAAATGTATAGACACTTTTGTCAAGTATCCGAGATATATGTAAGAATAAGATTAACGTACCAATACCAAAGGAACTTCAGATTGTCAATTGTAAATAGCATCCAGAACCAAGTTAAATAATTTTTATATTTGTTATTATTTTAATAAATGTGTGTGAAAATTAATCAAGTTCTATTTAAAGTTGGTCACCATCAATCTGCTACTCTAAGTGTGCAAGTGGCATTTCTATCGTCTGACCTAATGGCAGAAGATAAACATGCCATGATAAGACCACGAGACATATTGCTGACACTCGCTTACTTCGTTAGAGCAACAAGTCAAATAATCTGATGGTGTGTGTACTGAAGGTCTTACAGTACGCACACCACACTCGGCCTGACCAACAAAGAGAACTGCAAGATAATGTCTCGTTACTTTGAAAACCTACTTAATTGTGATGAACCGAAAGAAAGATTCCCTGTATGTGCCCCAATCCACAAACTACCCCTCATCTCCATCTGGTAAAGAGGAGACAAGAGATCATCAACAACTTTAAGAATAATAAGGCAGCTGGAGAGGATTCAATAGTGGTGGAACTACTGAAGCTGGCAAATAATGAAACTCTAGATATACTAGTCCAACTTTTTGAGGAGATCTGGAGAGCTGGGATGATACCAACTGAATGGCAGTCAGCTTTAATCCATCGTATACACAAAAAAGGTGATAAATAGAATGTCAATAACTATAAGGGTACCTCATTAGTATCTGTTACATATAAGATTCTCTCCAAAGTGATACAGAATAGAATAGAAGATCATTGTAACCAACTGATTGGGGACTATCAAGCTGGTTTCCGAAAGGGCGATTCTTGCGCAGAACAGATCTTTAACCTGAAGAGCATGATCAGGTACAAAAAAAATTGGAAAAATAACTATGTGGTCATATTTGTTGATTTTCAGAAAGTATATGACTCCATCGACTGACAGGCAGTAATGAATATTTTGGAAAAGAAAGCTGATCAAACAAACTCTTACTAACACAGTGTCAAAAATTAAATTTATGGGTGAGGTATCTGAACCTTTTCAATTGTGTCTTGGAAAAGGTCATTCAAGAGTGGAGAAAGTTATTAGCCCAAGGAGAAACAAATGAAGAGTGGTTCAGACTTGGTCCTAAGAACAAAGGGGTGTGCATTGGCTGCTTAGATTTTGCGGCTGACCTAGCCATTTTTGCTAACAACATAGAGTCAGCAGTCAACAAGATAAATAGGCTGTCAGAAATTGCTGAAAAAAGTTAGACTCCAGATCTCTATTCAAAAGACAAAACATATGACGAACATCTGTGATGGACCTGAATGGATGATAACCAACCTCGGAAAAAATTGGATGAGTTAAGAATTTCAGGTATCTTGGTGAAGTCATCCACCTGGAGAATGGATTAAAAGAAGAAGCAATTGTCGGGATGAGGAAGTTAGACCAAGCATACCAACTGACAAAGAATACTTATAACAAAAAGTCTATGAGTATATGGGCCAAGTTCCAACATTATAATACAGTTGTAAAACCTGAGGGCTTATAAGCATCCAAATCTTTGACCACGAATAGACAAGGTAAGCTGAGCGGCTGGAAAAGCGTGAGTGTAGGATATTAAGGAAAATCCTAAGGTAATAGATGGGTCGATGGACAATGGCGAATGAGAGCAAATGAGGACTCGTGCAGCAAGACAGAACCTATCACAGCATCCATTACGAAGAAATGATTGTTATTTTATGGTATCTCATGAAAATGGACGGTGATCGACTAACAAAAAGAATATGGAGTTTCATCCCATCTAAGAAAACGAGGCCGAGATGGTTCAAAGAATGTGAAAAAGATCTTAAGCAGATTGGTATCTCAGAGAGAAATTCCTGAAAGGAACAAATTTAGAAGATTGGTGACCAACTACCAAGGTTTTAACATGGCATCAACATCCGAAAGACAGTGAGGACCATTATCTGAAGAGCATAAAAAGGCACTTCTTGCAGGGGCTCAGAAGATACTGGCAGGAAGTCAAAGCTGGAGCAAGAACAAGACCTGGACACTAGAGTGAAGTCGGTTGTTACCACACAGTCCGTAGAGACTCACCTCAATAAAAAAAAATAAGTAAATAAAAATAAAAGGCTTTCAATGCAGAAGAAATAGGGGATTGAGAACAACACGAATAGAATAAAGGGGGAAAAACATGAGGAGGAGATGGACGAGTACTGGAAAAACAGGAGACGACAAGGGAAGAAGAAGAAGTGAAGTTATTACATGATGAGAGATGGTGATTGGATTTGATTTGATTCAGTTTTCATTACATACACCGAAAAAATGAGATGATTCTCGAGGGTGTGGAACATGTCAGAATGTATAACACAAAACATTTTAATATAATGAATACTACCCTGATCATTTGTCATGAGATTGTCAAAATAGGTGAATACAATACAATAAACTGGAAAAGCTAATATTTACAGAATTAATACGCTGTCAGAATGAAACATTGTTATGCACTATTAATAAATTTATCATACACAAAATACCTAATTTTGACTGTTGCAACCAAGTGCTGTCAAAACTTATATCTAACATATTTTTACTTAAGCTGGCCTAACAGTCTCTGTTAGGATATTCATCTATAGAGTAGAAGGCATTGCCTATCAAAAAGTCATTCAAACTCTGTTTAAACTGTGCTTTATCTGAAACCAAGTTTTTAATGGTTGCTGGTAATTTATTGAAAATGTGTGTTCCTGAATATTGGACCCCCTTTTGGACCAGCATAAGTGATTTTAGGTCTTTATGTAGATTTTTCTTATTCCTAGTATTGATAATATGTATTGAGCTACTTGTTGGAAATATAGATATATAACTTGCAACAAATTTCATTAAGGAGTAAGTATACTGAGAAGCAATGGTTGGAATTCAAAGTTCCTCGAATAGGTTCTACACGATGTTCTTCAAAGACTGGTCCCAGATACTCCATTGCACCATTCACCGAACCTGATAACCACGAGCCGTCAGTAACAAAAATTAAGTCTTGCTTAAGAGATTTACAACACTACATGCACTTGTTACCAAAGTCTCATTTACTTTTAGAGCTATCTGTTCCACTTCCTTTTTGGCCCCACTTCTCTCTGTCTTCACTATATCTGAAACAGTTCTTATTTTGTTGCCCGATACAATTATCATTTTCTCTTAATAAAGCTACTTCGATTTCTGGATTACTTGATTCAATATTTTGCAGTATTCTTTGTAATGCATTACAATTCTAATATCAGAAACGTTCCTAGATAGTAGATACAGTCTCCTTTTTGCCCCACATGATATCTTTATTCCTTGTATAATCCATGGTTTATCTTTTGACTTCTGTGTGATCTGAGTTACCTTTAGGGGAAAACAATTTTCAAAAGAGGAGGTAACTTTATTAATAAATGCTTTGCATTTTCCATTTGAGTCAGGTAAACATCTCTCCAGTTCATGTCTTTGAGCAATTTCCTGAATTCCTCAATTTCTGGCTTATTTATTATCCTCCTGTACTCAGATTTAATATTTTTTTATCCTGACAAGTTTCAACATTTAACACAAGATGCTGCACGTCGTGATCAGATAGTCCATTTACTATTGGTTTTGTGATATGATGTTTTTCCCCTAGATTTGTTCATAAAGATATTATCAATAGCAGTCTCAGAGCATTTACATATCCTAGCTGCAAAGTTCACAATAGGAACTAAATTGAATGATAGTGTTAAAAACACCAGCAACCACTATTTCCCCTTCTTTTGTTTTTTACACAAGCTATTCCTTTCGCTTTGTGAAATGAAGCACTGCCTAGTTCCAAAACACAGGACTACTATGACAAGGTGAAATGTTCTCAGAGTGCTACATGTATGATAGTAAATGTAATCAGCACTATAGTTGTTTTCTGAGTAGTTATGCTGTGTGTGTTTCATTCAATCAGATGAAATGGAATAAAATCATCAATTTATTTATTTGGGCTCTTTATCACCAAGATACATTCAATGTTGGTTGAGGTTTATCTTTTGAATTCACTCCAGTGTAGATTGTCAAAATTTTATCAGTTGTCAATGTACTTGTAACACAGTTTCCGAATTTACTGCCATCCAGGAAAGTATCGCACTCAAATTATTCTCAGAGACTGAGAGATGGCTGAAACCGAGAGCAGAAAGCTCTGACATATTTAGTGATTAATGGAATATATATCAGAAAGGCAGGTTAGACACTGTAGGAGAGGGAGTGTCCATTGTCTCTATTGAGGTCAAAGCTGATTGTGACAGTGAAGTTATCTGGTTGCGTATAACAAGTCTAGGTGAAATCACGTTAATTAATGGATAATCAGCCACCCAGTTCTGCTATGACAGTTTTGGAGCCATTCACAGAAAGTCTACAGACAGTAGCACATAAATACCTAGATCATGCAATACTAGTTGGAGGTGAATTTAGCCTACTGAGTATAGATGGTAGCCTATGGCTTCATCGCAGGGGGTGCAGTCAATCTTGTGAAGCACTTTTGAATGTGGTTTTCGAAAATTGTCTTGAGCGCCTAGTTTGCCATGCCACATGCAATGGAAATATCTTAGACCTTGTAGTTACAAACAGGCCAGATATCATCAATGACTTCAGCATAGAGATGGGGATTAATAATCATGATAACATAATAACAACTAAGGTTACAAAAATTAATAAATCAGTCAAGAAGGCTAGGAAAATGTTCATGCCAGAAAGAGCAGATAAGCAGATGTTAGCATCTTACTTAGACAGAACTGACATCACTTAGTTCCATTAAGATGGACGTAGAGAGATTATGGTCAAAGCTTAAACAGATCGTGAATTGCACTCTCAACAAGTCTGTACCTAGTAAACGAATTAAGGATGCAAAAGAGCCACTGCGGTTTAACAATGAAATTTGGAAAATACTGAGGAAGGAAAAGCTACTGCACTCTTGGTTCAAAAGAGAATGCCAAATGGCAACAAGGAAAGGTTACTACCACTGTCATACCTCAGCAAAAGATCTGGCTGAGAAGCAGGGGAATTTATTGTCCTATGTAAAATCACTAAGTGAGTCAAAGAATTCCATCAAGTCACTTGACCAGTCTGGTGTGGCAGTAGGAGATAAATGTTTTAAATTTTGCATTTAAGAAATCATTCATGCAAGAGAATCATATAAACATACCGTCATTTGACAATAGCACAAAGACACCTAACAACAATCACCACAAGAGGCCAGCACTAGCACAAGTTGTTCACATGATATTCGTTGGACTGTTGCCTGTAAACCCGTCCCATGTCAGTGCTCTTGGAAGAGAGCTGTGGCAGTGACACGGCTCTGTTGTTGTTCCTGTGCAGTGATCTGCAAAGACGCGACGGTACGGGACGGGGGGTCGGGTCGAGATTCAAGCAGTGATTAAATACTTCATAAAGAAAGGTATGAAAGTGAAGGACATTCATGCCGATTTCCAGAAAACACCAGGGGACTCTGCTCCTTTGTCTTCAACTGTTGCCAAGTGGATAAATGAATTTCAATTTGGTCAGGAGAGCTTAGATGATGATCATCCATGAATAGGTCAGCCAAAACGTGTCACTACTCTAGAAATCATTGCAAAAGTCCGCATAATGATCAAGGAGGATCACCAATTTAGAGTGCATGAAATTGCTCACGCTTGCCAGATGTCATCTGAAAGGTATTCACAAGATGGGTGCCGCGACTCTTGACACTGTGTCAAAAACGAATGAGAATGGACATATCACAACAATGTTTGGCCTGTTTTAGGAGAAACAAACAAGATCTTTTGTGCTGGTTTGTGACCACGAGGAAACTTTGGTTTACTACTATACCCCAGAGACAAAGCAACAATCAAGGCAGTGGAAACATGCTGAATCTCCGCCGCCAAACTCCTTCAGCGGGGAAGGACATGGCGTCAGTGTTCTGGGATGCGCCACCAAATTCCTTCAGCGGGGAAGAGCATGGCATCAGTGTTCTGGGATGAGAAGGGGATTCTGTTTGTACATTATCTCCCCACTGGGCAAACAATTACTGGAGAATACTATGCTAACCTTCTGGACAAATTGCAACAAATGATATGCGAAAAAGGCCAGGTTTAATAAGGAAGAAAGTAGTCTAGCATCAAGCAAATGCACGCTCGCATGCATGTACCATCGCCATGGTAAAATTACACAAACTAAGGTATGAATTGTTGCCACACGTGCCTCTTCCCTAAACTTAAAATTTTTCTTTGTGGATGAAGATTCACTTAAATGAAGAATTGATAGCCTGAGTTGACAACTATTTTATAGGCCTGGAGGAAAATCATTGTCGAGATGGGATCGAGGTATTGGAACACTGTTGGACCAAGTGAATTAATCTACAAGCAGGGTACATTGAAAAACAAAAAAGTTTCAGTGACATAAGTACATTTTTTCTATTCTGTTTCAAGAACTTTTCAAACCACCCTCGTAAGCATCCCCGACGCCTGAAATAATTAAAAACAAATAAGTCGCCAGTTGCAGATGGAATCTCAATTTGGTTTTACAAAGAGTGCTATATGGCACTGGACCCTTACTTAGCTTGTATTTATTGTGAATCTCTCACCCAGCAGAAAGACCTAGCAACTGGGGAAAAAAATACAGAGGCGTCTCCTGTATATACGAAGGGCGAAAGAACAGACCCGCGAAATTACAGACCAATACCCGTAACATCAGTTTGCTGCAGAATTCTTGAACATATTCTGGGTTTGAATCTAATCAGTTTCATAGAGACCAATAAGTTTATGTCCACAAATCAGTACAAAGCATCGCTCATGGGCAACTCAGCATGCCCTTTTGTCATACGACGTCTGTTCAAAAAATTCCAAAACTTTGTCCACAAAATTTTCTATGCTTATCTTTTAATTACTATGGATTGTCTCCTTCGAAATACTCTCCTCCACAATTGATACACTGCTCCCAATATCATTTCCACTTCCAGGAGCAGTCTTGACACACATCTTGCTGGGTCGCATAAAGTGCCGTCTGCGAATTTTCTTTTATCTCATCTACCATTGCAAAACTTCATCCTTTTCAACTTTGGAAATAAAAAGAAGTCTGCAGGGGTCATACTATTCTCGCAAGGAACATCTCATTCTCATTTGTGAGATCCAAAAGTTTTTTTGGTCTTGACTCATGAGCGGTGGAATGAACTTGGCGGCACCACGATGCATTCCAAGATGCTGTGTCATTTCATAACATGATCCAATTGAAATGTTACATTCTTCTACAATCTCTCAGACAGTGTATCTTCGACTGCCACACACAATTTCTTTGACGTTCCTGACACAAGCGTCATCAGGGGACATCTAAGAGCATCCTGAACAAGGATTATTTTTGACTTTTGTAAAGCCATTTTAAAACGTGTGAATAATACATAACACCAAGTATGGCTTAAGCACTCATCGCTATAGGCTCCCTGCATCATTTGGTGTGTCTGTGTAAAGGTTTTCTTGAGTTTCACGCAAAATTTAATGCAGATGCATTGCTCCTCTAACTTTGCCATCACAAAATTCACAAACCCAGATTCCATATTTCTTGATTTCCGAGAAGCATTTGACATAGTGCCTCACTGCAGACTTTTAACAAAGGTACAAGCACATGGAATAGGTTCCCAGACATGTGAGTGGCTCAAAGACTTCTGAAGTAATAGAACCCACTACATTATCCCGACGGTGAGTGTCCATCAGTGACTAGGGTATCATTAGGATCATTCCAGGGATGTGTGATAGGAGCGCTATTACTCATATTTTCTATGTGCATAACTGATCTGATGGACAAAGTGGACAGTAATCTGTGGTTGTTTGCTGATGATGTTGTGGTGTATGGAAGGTGTCATCGTTGAGTGATTTAGGAGGATAAAAGATGACTTGGGCAAAGTTCCCAGTTGGTGTGATAAATGACAGCTAACCCTAAATGTAGAAAAATATAAGTTACTGCAGATGAGTTGGAAAAACTAATCCATAATGCCAGAATCCAGCATTAGTAGTGTCATGAATGAAGTCACATTGTTTCAATATCTGGACATAACGTTGCAATGTGATATAAAATGGAACAAACTTGTGAGGGTCATGGTAGGGAGGGCGAATAATCATCTTTCGTTTGTTGGGTGGATTTTACTACAGTGTGGCTCAGCTGTGATGGACATCACATATAGGATGCTAGTGTCTGGGATCCACAAGGGGTCGAATTAAAGCAGACATTGGGGTAATTCAGAGGCAGGATACTAGATTTGTTAACAGTAGGTCGAAACAACAACATACAAGTATTATGGAGATGTTTCTGGAACTCAAATGGGAATCCCTGGAGGGATTTTGAGGAACACTGTGCTGACTGCAGAACAATTCTGATTGCACCAACATACATTATGCGTAAGGACCACGAAGATAAGAGACGACAAATTAGGACTCATAGAGAGGCATATAGACATTCACTTTTTCCTCAATCGATTGGCAGATGGAACGGAAAAGGAACTGACTACAGTTGAAATAAAATTACTTGATAGTTGGCACTTCAAACGCCAATAAGAGTAGTCAGCGTCACACTTGAACTGTCTGCTGTTGCCAAACTCCACCAAAATTGGCCAGTCACTTCCAATTCCTGGTTCAGCATTCTTTCTTGATGTATTTGTATCCCAAATTACGAGCCCGACACTTTTATTATGTATTTCATGACACGCGATAGCTACACCAAAAACAACACACATTAACAATGCTAATGAAAGACACACATTTCATTCATAGCACTAACCAAACACTACCGAATAACTCAGCACAAGGTGTAATTCAGTATCATACATATAGTTATCATATTCACAGAGATCATCTTACATTAGATAAGCTTTTCACTACATTGTGTGAAACTGAAATTTTTAAGGTTGCAGTTCATAGTTGCAACTGGGTCACTACATTCACATATATAAATACTTCATGCAGTGCTGTGGCATAGCACAATGGTTGGCAGATTAATCTAATGTGTAGCATGTCGTAGGTTTGAATCTCATCAATGTAGCAAAATTTTTATTTCTAAATCTAACCAAAAGAGTGTGATTATTATTTTCATTCAATTAATTGGTTTAAATGTATTTTTTTATTTTTAATACTTTGCTGCATCATTTTTCATCATTGTTTTGACTGTTCTATTTGGTCTTATTTTTCTTCCTGTCACTATTTCTTCATTTGGAATCTGCCTCAGTCATCTATAATCCACGAACAAGTGCCCACATGGACTGTTCACTGGTTTCTAACATGGCAGCATGTGCAGCTAGAGTAAGGATAGTTACAGGTAACAAATGAAACGGAGAAATTTTAATTTGCTTTCAGCCCTGAAATTGAGTTTTTGTTGTCTTGAGTTTACCCTTAAGCGTTAGCTTTAATCGCCATGAACAAAGCGATCATGATATTAGTACTGCTGCAGACTGTTGACCACAATTTTCTCGGCTGGGTTAGGACACAAGTTTACAGTCAGGGATACAAAACGGGTCGTCTTCCCCAGTTCAGTCACTGGTCACTTTAAATCAATAGTCGACAGAGTATCCAACATTTCTGACATACCTTGCACCAGCCACTAGAAAAATTGCTCTGTGTTAAACGTTTAACATAATTTGTGAAGTGAGCCGCTTGTTTGTTGTCACCTGTAACCAAACGGTAGCTGGTAGCCATTGTGGCAACATTGTTGCGGCAAGTGATTGATGTCAACTATCAAGTAATTTTATTCAGACTATTGTAGTGAGACAGGGTACCTTCTGCCATGCACCATATGGTGGCTAGTGGAGTATGTATGTAGACGTGGAATCAGTCTTTCCTTCTCATCCCATCTGGAAAGTCTCCCCTGATCTGCAGTTCTGGGTAACTTTCTCAAAATCTACAATTTTTCCTAGACCTATCCTTCACCCCTCTTCCTTCCACTTCAACCCTTCTGCCTGAAGAATGAGCTACTGGCTCTGAAAGCTTGCCTAATTATAATCTTCTTTTATGTGTGTGTTCTGCCGCCACTTAGCAAGTAGATTGTTTATCTATCCAATTCAATTATCATGTAACCAAAAGCTGCATTTAACACACCAAGTCTCTTTTACCAATCACTTTTAATATGTCCTACAGAATGTACTGTCTATCCTGTCCTTTTTTGAGATTACTGTTTTGTTGTACTTTTCTACAGGCATCGTCTTACTTATTAGGAGTCAGTTCCTTCATGTTGTTGTTGTTGTGGTCTTCAGTCCTGAGACTGGTTTGATGCAGCTCTCCATGCTACTCTATCCTGTGCAAGCTTCTTCATCTCCCAGTACCTACTGCAACCTACATCCTTCTGAATCTGCTTAGTGTATTCATCTCTTGGTCTCCCTCTACGATTTTTACCCTCCACGCTGCCCTCCAATGCTAAATTTGTGATCCCTTGATGCCTCAAAACATGTCCTACCAACCGATCTCTTCTTCTAGTCAAGTTGTAGAGCTGCATGTACTCGGGAAAAATTACGGCTGTAGTTTCCCCTTGCTTTCAGCCGTTCGCAGTACCAGCACAGCAAGGCCGTTTTGGTTAATGTTACAAGGCCAGATCAGTCAATCATCCAGACTGTTGCCCCTGCAACTACTGAAAAGGCTGCTGCCCCTCTTCAGGAACCACATGTTTGTCTGGCCTCTCAACAGATACCCCTCCGTTGTGGTTGCACCTACGGTACGGCCATCTGTCTCGCTGAGGCACGCAAGCCTCCCCACCAATGGCAAGGTCCATGGTTCATGGGGGGAGTTCCTTCATAGTCAACAGTTAAGGAATGGGTGGCTGAATTCATATGTGGCATATGTCTCTGTAAGATGACTCATGAACTACTTCCTAGAATTACAATCAAATATGAAAATGCTGAGAAAGAACACAGTGTGATATTGCAAGATCAGTAATTAAAAAGATGTGCAAAACAGTTGATGCCGTGGCCATACCAGAAAGTGAGTGGCATGTCTGTTGAAGCCTGACTACAACCTAATGTGAAAAACAATTTGGGACAATCTGACACACAACTGATTCTATGCACCAATCTGTTCCCGTGGATGAAATGAAACAGCAGTTGCACAAAAATAGCCAAGGTGACTTAATCGGAGAGAAAGAGTGGTCATTGTTTTCTAGGATGCAAAAGGGATTTCTATTTTAGATTAGCTTGCAAGACTGAAACAATACCTCACAAATACAATGCAAGTATTCTGACTCAACTGGATGAAAAAATATGGAGCCAAGACCCAGGGGGAAAAAAAAAGTTTATTGTCAGTGAAATGCATATGGTCACAAAGGCACTTTCACAATAGGAAAACTGGGAGTTTCAAGTGTGAAGTCTTCAAATATCTATTCCATTCTCCAATTTTTTCACATTCTGACTTTAGCTTCTTCTTCTTTTCTTTTTGTATGAATGATTCACTTAAGACTACATGCGTCACAGCTCAAAACCGTTTCGTGAGTCAACAACTGGATATGTTTTCACTGGTCTGTCTCTTGTAACTCCGTTGGACATGGAGGTAGCAAATGAGGATGTAGGATGTCCATGACATACTGCTGTGCTGTCAGAGTGACCTGAAGTCATATCCGATGCTGCCCCACACGCCCTCTCCCTATGTCGTTGTCATACTCACTGACAACTGTCATCGCGGGTCTTGCAGAATGTCTCACTGCTGGTCACATGACAGGTGCAGGTGTGAAAGGGTTACTATGTGCTCGGCGTACATTACAGCAATTCTCCCATGGGCTCGTCAGACACGGTAAACCGGAAGCTTGCTGACAAGCACACCACCCTTACGTTCCCAAGCAGTCCAACATGGGGCCACTACCACATCTGAATGACTCACAAATCTGCATATTGCATAATTCAATCAGCCTGGCAAATGGAGACACCCAATTAGGCCCCTTCAAATTTTGTTGCGTGCTGATAATGCTGACTCACAGAAGTACAGGGCATCTGTGTCCTTCACAGGGATCACTCAACATCTTACACTCTTCACATCTCTTATAGCTCCTACCATTCTTGGTAACAATCCGAGACACAAACAAAGCTAATGCAATCTGGTGGCCTTTGTATCCATTTCAGAGAGTTGCGACTCTCATAATTTACCACTGGTATGCACACTCGTGAAACTACGTTGCTTCAGGGAGCTTCCCTTTTTTTTCTTCAAGCTGTTTAGTTCTTTGAATCCATTTTTCTTGTAGCTCAGAATAATTATTTTATTGTGTAGCAAACTTACAGACTAGCATTCTGGTCTGAGCTGTCGGAGTTGGCGGTCATGTGTGTGTGAGGTGTGCTTGCTTGTGTGAATGAATGGTGTGTATTTCTATTTCTTTTTCTGATGAAGGTTGTGGCCAAAAGCTTATGTGTAAGTGTCTTAACTGTGCCTGTCTGCATTTTAACGTGCCATCTTTATGGTAATTAACACTCTATCTTTTCCTACACTGCTGATATTCCAACCTGGAGTTTCCATTGTTTGAACTTACGGTCTACTGTTTTATGTTGCAGTGCACTTCTACAAGTGTAATACACAAATGTTGCCTTAGGAAAGAGTCACAATAACATCCATGTCTACCGTTTGCTATTTTTTACGAAATAGCACATCACACTCGAAATTTAACTTAGCCAATGAAATAAGTTTGAAGATTTATTGTGTGTAAGAGACACGAGGGCCCACTGTGTGGGAAATGTGGGAAGTTCTGTGCAGAGATGGAGTTATCCACAGACGCAGTAAGTCTTGGGAGCTATACGGGTGTTTAAACATCGACACCTGCTGGGATGAGGGGCCACTTACTCTGAGGTGGCGCTGTGCCAGCAACGAGCTCGACCCATTGATTAGCACCACACATGACAATGACCAACCAGCTGCTTCTCTGTGCAGAGATATAAAATTTATCGATTTTGGACATCTTTTGACAATCTGTCACATGGAGAACAATGTTTACTCTGGCAATTTTAACACTAATCTAGTGTTCTGCAACATATTAATGTGAAATGTTGTCTATGATGTTGAAGCGTGTAAGTTTAACTGATATCTGAGAATTTGTTGTTTTTGTGGCATTATCTGGAAAATGGCCTCTCTTGCAGCTCCAAGCATAAATGTCAAGTGAAGAAGAATAATTAGCACAGCACACTGGAACCGAGTAGGGATCCGGTTTACTGCTCGGCCACTAAATTAGCATATCGTGAGTACACCAGAAGAGACGCTGTACACACTTGCATATACTACATACACAAGTACAAGCATCGATCAAGCTACTGCGAAACTGCACTCTGTGTGACTCATCACTACATCAGAATACTGTAAATGTGGTGATTCCAATTTCTTAAGGTCTCTTCCTGTTTGTTTTCATCAGTAGGATCTTATTTTTCAAGTATGTGGGAATCCAATGAGCTGCCTGTTTGGATACATTCTTTCTGTATGTCCCTCAAGTTGGATTCCTTGGAGACACATTGTAACAAGAGCTTTTAGGAATTTGCCTGGAGATTTCACACTGGGTTCTGTGTGATGTATCCCATCCTTTATTCTTGGACCTAAGATTTTTACTACAATTTTACATTCTTCTAATTCAGTTTGCTGTTTTCATGTCTTGTGTTGGACAAAGAGTCTCTCTCATGCATAAAGAAATTCTAATTTGATCACTGTTGTACAATGTTAGATTTTAGAGTTCCAGGAAAAATACTTTTAGTTAACTGAGAGACAGTTTGTACTTTCTGAAGTCTGGATTCTATGGCCTTCTTTTCATTATGATGTTCAGTGGTCTTTTTCACCAAATTATTTAAACTATTTAACACCGAATACTATGTCATTGCCTATATAAGTTCACCCAGTGCCATTTTGGTATCAGCCAAGAATTTTTTCTCCAGGTGAAATTAGTAGTCCAATTTTCCTAGCTTGCTCCCTTAATATTTCAAATTGCTTTAGCATATCAGTGATGTTTTTGTCAATTAGTATTATGTCATCGGTATAGGTTACACAATATAATTCTATCTTTAAGTTTACGTTCTAGTCAGTGTAATAGTGCACCTGCTCTTCTCCATTATCTTACAATTTTCTTCGGGGCATAGTTGAATAGCAATGTGATATGCCATCCCATTTTCATATTCTTATGTCTGTCTTAAATTACACTGCTTGAAAAAAAGTGAGACACTCAGAAGGTGGGGAGAAAACAAATTGAAACATAGCTAATTTAGAGGGTATGTGATGTTATTTCAGTGATAACAAAACAGAGTCAAATTTACACAGAACTTATCAGTTTGAGCCCACTTATCAATACAGCAATGCACCCTGTCTGGCCTGGACAGTGCGGGAGGATGTCGTAAAGCTGCTGCATACCCTCCTGAGAAAGGTGATCCACAACTGTTGTAACTGGACATTGCAATCATGGATACAGGCAGTGGGATGGAGTTGACGTCCATGTTGGTCCCATAATGTTATATCGGGGACAGATATGGGGATTTTACTGGCCACAGGAGTATATCAACATCACACAGACAATTTAAAGAGACACATACTACATGTGGACAAGCACCGGCCTGTTGAAAAATAGCACCACAATACTATTACACACTGCTGTACCATCAGCGTTCCCACGGCCATTACAAGCCGTGACCTGAAGTCATACCCAATGGCTCCCCACACCATGGGACTCCTTTGTGACCCACCCCCCCCCCCCCCCAAAATGTGGAAGAATGGGACCTCTCCCCATCTCCCCGGGTCACTGTCAAACTTCTCCACGATAGTCATTAGGAGCAGTGCAGGACTGGGACTCATCAGTGAACATAATGTGACGCCATTCATTAGCAGTCCATACTTCTTGATCATGGCACCACTTCACATGCAGTCATTTGCTTGGGTGTTAATGGCAGCCTATGCGCAGGACGGCAATTCCATAGTCTGGCTGCTCCTAGCTGTATGACACAGCATGTTGCAAGGAGACTATTACAGTGAACTCCTGTTTATCCGAAATGATCAGGACGGTGGTCAGTTCCGATAACGAAAATTCCAGATAAATCAAAGTCCCCCTGTTTTCACATGTGAACACTCCAAATTGCGTCAATATTGCGAAATACGATCGTAAAACGTGCGTAGGGTATGTAAAACATTACTGATATGGTTGCAAATAACCCTACACTTTTTTACTGAAAAAATTGTGTTGACATGTTAAAAAGGCACCAAACTATGATTGAAAACTCAAAGTTTTTAAATGCTGTATAACAAAGCTCGTTTATTTTGCATTCTTACAGAAAAAATCTCCCTTATTTGGCAGCAGGAAAAAACAGGAGTTTTAATTTTATTACCTACTCTTTTGAATAAAAAATAAACTACTGAACAAAATTATGAAACAAATCTAGAGATTACTCAAAGGAACGAAAAGTCTGTCCAGAGGAACTTTCAAGAAAAGTAAAAAAAAAAAAAAAAACTTTTTAAGTTATGGACATAGAAGTTCTAGGATGCTTCATTAGAGTTTATTTTTTGGTAACGAAGTCACGAATGTCTTTTTTTCTTTTTTTTTTTTTGCTTGAGAAACTATTGCTGCAACAATACATCTCCAACGTTGAAATCAAACTATTTCAGGATAAATCGTCTCCTCCTGTTGGCTGATGTACTCCAGGGCAGTTTGGATCACTTCGTAACAGAATGTGTGAGGAATATTTTTCTCTGATTCATCATCAGAAACATAGTCTTCTAACGCTTTATGATCGGTCACAATTTGGACGATTTCATCCTCAGTCACATGAAAAAATGCCATTTTCCATCCACTCTTCAATGTCTTCGAAGTGTGTGTCTTTACAACCAGCTTCTCCAGTAAATTCACCAAAATTATGTCAGCTTGAGTTTCGGTGTTGTCTCCTCCTTCCCACCACTTAGGTTGCCTTACGATCTAAGAGTTTTTTCCAAGACCTAACAAGAGGAACTGGAGGAATTAGATTCCAAGCTTCAGCAATCAATGAATGACACTTAAAACATCAATTTTTTTAAGAGCTTCCACAAAATCATCTGCAGCATCAATCACACCTATTAAGTATTCCAGCATCTTGTGTCTGTAATGTTTTTCCATCGCCTCAAGAATACCTTGGTCCATCGGTTGACATAGAGATGTGACATTTTGTGGAAGAAATACAACTTTGATATCCCCATCTTGCAGATCACCTGGGTGAGAAGGAGCATTGTCCACAAGAAGTAGCGCTTTTCAAGGAAGTCCTTTTCCTTCCATGTAATTTACTACAGCTGAAACAAACTCTGCCTGGAACCACTCTCTGAAGATGGCACGGCACTGTTCATACATGCCTTAAGACTGATTCGTGTACCTCAGTGGGAAAGCTGGTTGGTTGGTGTCTAAATGCTCTTGGTGTTTTGGATTTGCCAATTAAAGTAAGACACAGTTTATGATTGCCAGTGGCATTACTGCAAGCGAGGACAGTAAATCTTTCTTTGATTTTTTTGTATCTGGAAGCCATTTCTTCTTCTTTAGAGGCAAGGGTTTTCGTTGGCAGCATTTTGTAATTCAACCCAGTTTCATCACATTTGTAAAGTTGATTGTCAGTATAACCTCCTTTGTCAATGATTGTGTGCAGTTTCTTCTTAAAATCAGCATAGCAGCTTCATCCCCAGATAATGATTTGGCACTGATGGCAATTTCATGGATGCCATGCTGCTTCTTGAAATGATCCTGCCAGCCATTACTTCCGAGGAATTCTTGCTTCTTTCCTTCTATCAGCTCATTAGCTCATTTTGACAAATTAGAGGACCTGAAACTGACACACCTTTGGCTCTTATTTATTCGTGCCACAAAAATAATGCCTCTTCTAACTGAGGATGTGCACCTTTTCTCATTGTTTTTCAAGATTTCACTGCGCTGCCCAATGCTTGGATGGAACAAAAATTTTTCAATTCCTGATCGATTTGTCTTCCGATCAGTAATTGTACTCCTACTCTGCAGCAACTTTTGTGGGTGGCTCACCAGCATCAATTCTCTGCAAAGTGTGATGATCTTTTTCCAACAAGATCACATTCATTTTATGTTACGTCCCCGTAGTCACGTTCAGTGTTCTTTTTACAGACACTCGACTGAGTCCTTTATGGTTTTTGGCCCCTTTTATCTCTGGACACTTTAAGGCACATAGTGGGAGCACAAAACCTCAAATCAGAAACACACAAATGCACAACTTGACAACACTCGAGATGCACTTGACAAACTTTTGATTTTTGAAACCAGGCTGTGGCAGCCATTCGATACATCTATGCCATTTCCTCTGTTCTACCCAAGCCCACGTGGCAACACAACAGGGTGTTGTACGTTCACTGTTAAACACTCAGCTTTGATGTACCGACAACAAGTGGAAAGTGTTAGGTGGCGCACTCTAATTGTCAGTTTCGACAGGCCTACGTTGCGCTCCATAGAACAATACTGTATGTACTGTACTTCCAAGGAGTTCCAATAGATGGCAGTGGCATGAAACCATGCAATACGAATAAGAAACGCACTAGAGCTTCAACCAACACACGCACGAATTGACGATACTTGGACTTTTGACACGCACCAGTGCACTGATTAGCAGTAGATTGCCAAAAAACACCAGCAAATGCTTGGCTCCAGGTGCACGCAAATTGAAACTTGTCAAGTGTCAATCTAGCTAGCCAAAAGTGTAGCTGCACGAGAGTTTACTGTACTTGTTCTCAGATGGCAGTCACAGACGTGAACAGGTTACAATGTACTCAGTACACTACACAGTGATGCTCCCTTGTAGTGGTCTGATGTAGTCAACTGGAACATTGATGATGAGTAAGCCCTTACTTTCCAACATCAGGCCACTGTCAGATCCAAATACTCCAAAAATACAGATGTTGCAAGGTTTAACCAGGGGACCAAATGGACATCCACAATGAGGTTTCTTTCAAACTCTCATCAGATAATGCTGTCTCACACCAATATGCAGCACCTTCATATCCTCCAGAGTGATGATTCAACATCTGACGCTATTCACATCCCTTATATACCACACGATGCTTGCTAAACAGCAATAAAAAAAAAGAACACTAATGAATAATGAAGGAAAAGACAGACTGTTACTTACCATAAAGAAGATACCTTAGGCTGCAGATGGGCAGAATTAAAAGACACTTACATAAAGCTTTCAGCCACAGCCTTCATCAGTAAGTAGTAATCTGTCTTTTCCAACATTGTTGATATTCCTACTGGAGTTTCCATTGTTTCAAGGACACTGATGCTTTTCTGTGAGTGTTTGCTTTATGATGTTTTCTGCATTTTAGCTTTTTTTAAAAAAAGAAAAAAAAAAGAAAGAAAGAAAGAAAAAAAAAAAAAAAGATTTGTTGCTGGAAAACTTCTGAAGTCCAATAAAGGAGTTACAACAGCCATATATAGTTATCTGGTGGACCTTGCAGAACCAAATTCTAGGGCTGAAATATACTGTTGACCAATGGGCATTAATCAGAATGAATACTAAATAAAAAATTAAATCCAAGTTTACACAAAAAACACAGGTTCTATCACTGTTGCTTTTCATTCTATTTTGCTCTTATGTTTGCTATGACTTGTTAAGCAGAAATTTTCTTTCTATCTACAGAGTTACATTTGCTGTAATGTATCTTACCTCCATGTTGTTTCTTCTTTCTTCTCACTGCTGCCCCAATCATGGCAAGCAAGTCATCCTCACTGCATTTGCTTCGTATTGCATCTCTGAAACAACAGTTAAAACACCCGTTAAACAGTACCAGGCAATTACCACACAGTGAAATGTTGGTACACTAAAACGGAAGAAAAACTTTGCAGAAATCTTCAACAGTAATCTTGTAGTCTGCAGTAGGCAACAGCAGGATAACAAACCCACTGGACAAGAATGGGAAAGTCATGATAGAAGTTACTTTCATTTTTATAAATAAACAGGTATCTTACACAAATGCTCAAGAGTATACATAGGATCTCGGGCTGAAGAGGTGGAGCAGAAACTGACATTAGTTTTGTTGAAGAGGGAGTACTGGAACACAGCACAATTTCTTGCAAAATGAAGCCAAATTTATTGATAAACTCTTAATTAATTGCCAAGCTCACTAATGTGACCATTTTATAACAGGTACTTACTGCTTGGAGTATATGTGACTTTTCAGGCTTGCCTAATAGATCTGTTGCAAAAACACTTTGGGTTTCCCACCAGATAACATTATGCAAGTCCCTCCCTCAATATTTCAGTGACACAACGTTTTGGCATCTTCAGGTGGTGGTGATTTCCACCATCACTGCTGCAAGATGCAACTGGCAATTTCCACGTGACAGCTTTGAAATTTATCATGTGGATGACTATGACCATCATATTTAGAATTCAGAGGATTTCATAGAATACCTGAAGATGCTTAAACTAGAACTTTCAGATCTTTTAGTTAGCTCAAATGTTATATCATTACTTACAAAAGTGCCCCTGCAGCCCTCATTAGAGGTTATTAGCAGCAAGTTTGAGAAAGAAATTGTGATGCTGTTTAAACATGTGCATACCTCATCCTATTTCTTATGTAACACCAACTACTTTAATCAAGTGGACAGTGTTCCCATGGGAGATCCTCTATTTCCCTTAGTAAATATCCAACATTCCTCCTTCTGGCAGAATGCTGAAGAGACATTTGTGGTGTGGCCCACATAATACAGACACTACCTATGTCCCTGCAGCATTTGCACTCGCTCCATCTGAATATTCAGTTCACTGTGGAAGTACAAAAAGATAGCAGCTTACCATTCCTGGATGTCACGGTTAGAAGAAAAGCTGACATAGCACTGGGGCTTAGTCTCTACTGCAAACTGATACACGCAGAGTTATATTTGGGGTCCAAAAGTTGCCGTCACCCTGCACAATGTGGTAGTGTCTTACACTCCCTGGCACATAGAGCACACGTGATTTCAGATACCGACAGTCGGCCTGGTGAACTGTAACACCTAAGAACAGTGTTCCAGCAGAATGTTTATTCTTGTAAACAGATTTGCAATGTGTTCTGAGCAAAGCAAGTTCAGTGTAGGGATGTAAATGAAGATACTTAGACAAGCACTGCAAATGGCTTTCTTGCCATATTTCAGTGGCATGTTTTCAAAATTAAAAGAATCGCTAAGAGAAACAGAATCAAGTGTGTTTTTCGTCTACCAGCAAAACTAAGGAATTGTTTGTGTTCAGTTAAAGACAATCTTGACCTTAGAAAACACAGATCATATATAAGATCTGATGCCATTATGGGAAACCTTATATAGGGCAGACACCTCACATTGTGCAAGAACACTGTGTTCAACAGCGCTGACAAAAATGCCACCCAGTAAATTAATGGTAGCAGAGCACTGCCTGAATACAGGGCACCACACGTTTCCCAAGAGGACTGAAATTTTATCCTCAGCATCATCACTCTAGGACTGTGTTTTTAAGAATGAGGCATGTATCCATACGGTGGGCAATCTTACCAACAGGAATATGGAATTTTGACTAAGCACTGCCCAGAATCCAGCACTGACTGCCATGAAATTAAAACAGTAGAAACCAGATCCTCCGATGTATGACCTGATGCAGTACCTTGCAGAGAGTTAATTCAGCTCTTAACCACACGAGTGTCCAGAAGTGCAGTCATTGCCCACAACACATAAGCAGAAGGCTACTATGAATGGCATTTACATCCAACTGGGAGTGCCTGTCCACACATTCGTACTCCTGCTTCTAGCCTGACAAATTTCAATTCTGCTGTGCGAATATCACCAGCCACATCTTGCAGCAGTGATGACAGGACCCACCACTACCTGAAGATGACGAACAGTTGTGTTGGTGAAATATTGTGAGGCTTGGACAAAGTTATTCAGTGGCAAATCTGAGAAGATTTGTATACATTATTTTTCTGTGACGCAGGTAATGTGCAGCAAAATGTGATAACTTTCTGCATTTTCCTTTTTGTACATTTCAAAATACCCCAAAAATTGGTGAGAAACACTGAACATATGACATAACCAGATGACACACCCCACAGCACGTGCAGCAGTCGGGGTTGAGTGTAAATGAATTATTGAGCAGTGCAATACATTCATTTGAGCAAACAGAGCAAATTTCGAAAACATTTTGTAAATATGATCTGTTGTAAATGTAGATGTTAAAAATTATTGTCCCTGCTGTAATCAAGCAAAAGCAGTTCTGATTTTGTGTTTATTGCTTCTGTCCCTTCTCTTGTTAGTAAAGAAAACATAGGTCATTTAATGGCGATGATGCTATTCTGAAGTTTATACTCATCTACTTGTTATGCAATATGGTAGGTTTTCATTGTACTGTACTTTGCAAGAAATCAAGGAAACTGCAAGACCGGTAAATAAAATAATAAACTTCTATATATAAAAATAAAGATGAGGTGACTTACCGAACGAAAGCGCTGGCAGGTCGATAGACACACAAACAAACACAAACATACACAAAAAATTCAAGCTTTCGCAACAAACTGTTGCCTCATCAGGAAAGAGGGAAGGAGAGGGGAAGACGAAAGGAAGTGGGTTTTAAGGGTGAGGGTAAGGAGTCATTCCAATCCCGGGAGTGGAAAGACTTACCTTAAGGGGAAAAAAGGACAGGTATACACTCGCACACACGCACATATCCATCCACACATAAAGACACAAGCAGACATATATATATCTGCTTGTGTCTGTATGTGTGGATGGATATGTGCGTGTGTGCGAGTGTATACCTGTCCTTTTTCCCCCTAAGGTAAGTCTTTCCGCTCCCGGGATTGGAATTTTACTATCATTACTTTTTTTTTTTTTTTTTTTTTTTTTTTTTTTTTTTTTTTTTTTTTTTTTTTTGTACCACACATATTCCACACGGTTCATGCTCACTCCTTCAATGATACTGCCCATCCTTCTCTAGTGTGTGAGTTGTCCATGCTTTCCTGCGTGTTTGTTGGTTTAAACACCCTTGTTTCAAAAGAGAGTGACAGCTTAGATACAGTCTTGTCAACATTTTGTATTTTTATTTAGCAATTATTGTTTGAGCCTTATAGGTGAATGTCACAAGATATTGTCAACCACTGCATTCACTAGATGGGAATGGGGTTCATGGGGTTCATTTTTTAAGTTGCTGTTATCTTTTTCATCCTATCTTGGACTAGCTTTTCCATACTCCCACTCTATTTTACGTAGCCAAACAGTTATCTGCCCTTGCAAACTTGCTCCTTTACTACCAAGTCAACTAATACTGGGCAGCATAACAGAAGTTCCAATATCCAGTCTTTCACCACAGTTCACCTACACACACTTTTCACTCACTGATTTTCTTTTTTCAATGTCATAAATATTTTGCTTTCACAGGCTGCTGTGCTTTGAACATAAAATTGTAGGAACATCTGCCTCACATGTCTTTTTTTTTTTTCTTAATTAAAGAATATGTTCCTTGCTTATTCCTATTTTCTTCTGATACATTTCCATTCTCACTTTTATTTTGTTTTGATCCATTTCTTTTTTCTTTGATAGACAAGTCAAACAACAATGGCAATATGTTGCAGCCCCCTGTGTTTCACCCCAACTTACTATGAACTTACTTTTCTTAGCTTCCAATTTTATTAGTCATTTGGTTTTTAAGATACTTAAATTAATTGTTTGACCCTGTATTTTTATATCTTATTTTACCTTCGGTTGATAAAGGATTTCTGGTATGCTCACAAAGAGAGAGCTGATTCTTCCCACCCCTCACCCCCCTTACCATGTCCTGAAACAAACTTATCGCCAAGTCTTCGTCTAGTCATCAATTTAAAAGTGTCAGTTGTTGGTCCCATTGTCTAATAATTTGTACATTTATACACATGAAGTTCCAATTTTTATTTGGAACATATAGACTCTGATAATCATGAATCACAGTTCAAATGGCTCTGGGCACTATGGGACTTAACATCTGAGCCAAGGCAGGATTCAAACCTGCGACCGTAGCAGTCGCGCAGTTCTGGACTGAAGCACCTAGAACCGCTCGGCAACGGTGGCTGGCGAATCATAGTTACCATCACATGGACAGAAATACTATGTTAACTTTAATACAACACAGGGACATAGCCAAAAATGTCTTTACATAATTTCCAGTTCTGATTACTTTCCTTTAATTTAATCTCACAAATAGGTTAGTGTAACATGATGTTGACAGAGGCAAATTATATATACTCACAAATTATTTAGCTAGAGGTATCTGGTTTGTATGTCTGGGAGGGAGGAGGGTGCAAGCTGAAAACTTCGAGAAAAGATTACTCATTTCATACCTGCTGGATTTAACTGCAGTTTATCTCTTCCATATACCAACCACATACCTAATGTGCATGGCAAACAGTTTGAAAGTATTATTCTATACTCAGCATTTGGAACTATCAGTTCCTTCATGAGAGAGGAAAGAGGGATAAGTTTCTGAAGGTCTCAAAGGTCACTCAGACTCCATGACTAACGTGAGGACAAGAGGAACGAATGTGTCTATAAGAAGTTTTGGAATTTCACCTCCTGAAGGTAAAATACTGATCAGTCTGTCAGTCTTCTAGTAATTTTATGGTTTCCTCGCATGAATTTTCACTTGGACATGATTATTCTATGTTTCATCACTCACCTGAGAGATATCTCTGAATACCCAAAGAGTCACACCTCCAAATTGCCATCAGCTGTTATCTGTAAACGGTTGCACGTGCCACAGAAGTGTTCACTCATTGAGGTAATAAATCCCACACGTCCCCTGAAGCCCGGGACATGGTATGCCTGCAAAAAGAAATTGTAAGAAAATAGCTACTGCTGTTGTGTAAATACTATAAATGTGTTGCTCACCAAGTGGAGGAAGGAGAAAATGTGCATTAAGGGGAGTTTGAACGCCCTATCCTGACAATGTTAAATTTGGTGACTTAACTTCCCCGTATTTCAGGAACAACTGTAGCCATTGACAAGAAACTTTTACAGGACATTAAACTATATGTTCTGAGTCTTACAATAATTGCATTTCAGCCACTGCTTTTGGAAATGCAATTTTTTAATTACACAGTTAAAATTTTGTGTACTTTTTTGTATGTTATTCTAAATAATTTTATTTATGCATAATATTATGTTCTTCTTTTAGTTCAGAAGACTCAGAATACGTATGTTATTACTCCCTGAAAATTTTAATTCGCTACTCGAAGTAGTTTCTGAGATTTAGGGAAAAATGCAAGAGAAAATCTAAATTTTCAAGAAGAGTTTTTAAAGTTTTAATAGACTGTAACTCAATATATGCTTAACATTTTATTTTTAGTCACTCAGAAGCACCCTGCACCATACTGTATATCATCCTCTTGACCTTTTTTAAGTTTTTTCTTGTTTTCTTCTTTCTGGACTCCGTAGTGGCCAACTGTGCTGCATATAGTGCTTTACCATTGCAAACCTTGTCCATCCATTCAAATTCTCTGATGCAGTTTGCTCCAGAATTAATTCCCATATGTTGTAGCACTTTCACGCTACCAATGTTGCCATCATTAAAAGCAATAACAGCATGACTCACCCCCACTTTAGTGTCTTCATTACAAGAAAAACATTTTTTGGTCTACATCTACATCTACATCCATACTCCTCAAGCCACCTGACGGTGTAGGCTACCTTGAGTACCTCTATTAGTTCTCCCTTCTATTCCAGTCTCGTATTGTTCGTGGAAAGAAGGATTGTTGGTATGCCTATGTGTGGGCTCTAATCTCTCTCATTTTATCCTCATCGTCTCTTCGCGAGATATACGTAGGAGGGAGCAATATACTGCTTGACTCCTCGGTGAAGGTATGTTCTCGAAACTTCAACAAAAGCCCATACAGAGCTACTGAGCGTCTCTCCCGCAGAGTCTTCCACTGGAGTTTATCTAACATCTCCGTAATGCTTTCATGATTACTAAATGATCCTATAACGAAGCATGCTGCTCTCTGTTGGATCTTCTCTATCTCTTCTATCAACCCTATCTGGTACGGATCCCACACTGCTGAGCAGTATTCAAACAGTGGGCGAACAAGTGTACTGTAACCTAATTCCTTTGTTTTCGGATTGCATTTCCTTAGGATTCTTCCAATGAATCTCAGTCTGGCATCTGATTTACCCACGATCAACTTTATATGATCATTCCATTTTAAATCACTCCTAATGCATACTCCCAGATAATTTATGGAATTAACTGCTTCCAATTGCTGACCTGTTATATTGTAGCTAAATGATATGGGATCTTTCTTTCTATGTATTCGCAGCACATTACTCTTGTCTACATTGAGATTCAATTGCCATTCCCTGCACCATGCATCAATTCGCTGCAGATCATCCTGCATTTCAGTACAATTTACCATTGTTGCAACCTCTTGATATACCACAGCATCATCCGCAAAAAGCCTCAGTGAACTTCCGATTTCATTCACAATGTCATTTATGTATATTGTGAATAGCAACAGTCCTACGACACTCCCCTGCAGTACACCTGAAATTACTCTTACTTCGGAAGACTTCTCTTCATTGAGAATGACATGCTGCATTCTGTTATCTAGCAACTCTTCAATCCAATCACATAATTGGTCTGACAGTCCATATGCTCTTAAATTGTTCATTAAACGATTGTGGGGAACTGTATCGAACGCCTTGCGGAAGTCAAGAAACACAGCATCTACCTGGGAACCCGTGTCTAAGGCCCTCTGAGTCTCGTGGACGAATAGCGCGAGCTGGGTTTCACACGATCGTCTTTTTCGAAACCCATGCTGATTCCTACAGAGTAGATTTCTAGTTTACAGAAAAGTCATAATACTCGAACATAATACATGTTCTAAAATTCTACAACTGATCGACGTTAGAGATATAGGTCTACAGTTCTGCACATATGTTCGACGTCCCTTCTTGAAAACGGGGATGACCTGTGCCCTTTTCCAATTCTTTGGAACGCTACGATCTTGTAGAGACCTACGGTACACTGCTGCAATAATGGGGGCAAGTTCCTTCGCATACTCTGTGTAATATTGAACTGGTATCCCATCAGGTCCAGCGGCCTTTCCTCTTTTGAGTGATTTTAATTGTTTCTCTATCCCTCTGTCATCTATTTCAATATCTACCATTTTGTCATCTGTGCGACAATCTAGAGAAGGAACTACAGTGCAGTCTTCCTCTGTGAAACAGCTTTGGAAAAAGACATTTAGTATTTTGGCCTTTAGTCCATCATCCTCTGTTTCAGTACCTTTTTGGTCACAGAGTGTCTGGACATTTTGTTCTGATTCACCTACCGCTTTGACATAGGAGCAAAATTTCTTAGGATTTTCTGCCAAGTCAGTACATAGAACTTTACTTTCGAATTCATTTAACGCCTCTCGCATGGCCCTCCTCACATTACATTTTGCTTTGCGTAATTTTTGTTTGTCTGCAAGGTGTTGGCTATGTTTATGTTTGCTGTGAAGTTCCCTTTGCTTCCGCAGCAGTTTTCTAACTCGGTTGTTGTACCACGCTGGCTCTTTTCCATCTCTTACGACCTTGCTTGGCACATACTCATCTGACGCATATTGTACGATGGTTTTGAACTTTGTCCACTGATCCTCAACACTATCTGTACTTAAAACAAAACTTTTGTGTTGAGCCGTCAGGTACTCTGAAATCTGATTTTTGTCACTTTTGCTAACCAGAAAAATCTTCCTACCTTTTTTAATATTTCTATTTACGGCTGAAATCATCGATGCAGTAACCGCTTTATGATCACTGATTCCCTGTTCTGCGTTAACTGTTTCAAATAGTTCAGGTCTGTTTGTCACTAGAAGGTCTAATATGTTATCGCCACGAGTCGGTTCTCTGTTTAACTGCTCAAGGTAGTTTTCAGATAAAGCTCTTAAAAAATTTCACTGAATTCTTTGTCCCTGCCACCCGTTATGAAAGTTTGAGTCTCCCAGTCTATATCCGGCAAATTAAAATCTCCACCCAGAATTATAACATGGTGGGCAAATCTACTCGAAATATTTTCCAAATTATCCTTCAGGTGCTCAGCCACAACAGCTGCTGAGCCAGGGGGCCTATAGAGACATCCCATTACCATGTCTGAGCCTGCTTTAACCGTGACCTTCACCCAAATTATTTCACATTTCGGATCTCCGTCAATTTCCTTCGATACTATTGCACTTCTTATTGCTTTAAACATGCCTCCCCCTTCACTGTCCAGCCTGTCTCTGTGGTATACACTCCAATCTGAGTTTAGAATTTCATTACTGTTTACATCTGGTTTCAGCCAACTTTCTGTCCCTAGTACTATGTGGGCATTGTGACCGCTTATTAATGAGAGCAGTTCTGGGACCTTTCTATAGACGCTCCTGCAGTTTACTATTAGCACATTAATATTGTTATTCCCTGTTGCATTTTGTCTACTCCTACCTTGCCGCATCTCAGGAGGTGTCTTGCCGGGCCTAGGGAGGGAATTCTCTAACCTAAAAAACCCACATGTGCACTCCACATATACTCCGCTACCCTTGTAGCCACTTCCTGCATGTAGTGCATGCGTGACCTATTCAGGGGGACCCTACATTTCTCCACCCGATAGCGGAGGTCGAGAAATTTGCACCCCAGATCTCCGCAGAATCGTCTGAGTCCCTGGTTTAAGCCTTCCACTCGGCTCCAAACCAGAGGATCACTATCGGTTCTGGGAACGATACTACAAATAGCTAGCTCAGATTCCACCCCGCGAGGCTTTCCGCCTTCACCAACTCCGCTAACCGCCTGAACGAACTGAGGATGACCTCTGAACCCAGACGGCAGGAGTCATTGGTGCCGACATGAGCAACAATTTGCAGTCGGGTGCACCCAGTGCTCTCTATCACTGCCGGCGCGGTCTCCTCCACATCTCGGATGAGACCCCCGGCAAGCAGACAGAGTGAACACTGACCTTCTTCCCCGACCTTTCCGCTATTTCCCTAAGCGGCTCCATCACCCGCCTAACGTTGGAGCTCCCAATAACTAATAAACCCCTCCCCCCATGTGCCTGCTCGGACCTTGCTGAAGGAGTGGCCACATGTCCACTCACAGGCAGAACGGGCGATGCCACACGGCCAGCCTCCACACTGACCCTCCACCTTGTGCGCCGCGAACGCCGCTGAACCCGCCACTCCCCTTGGGAAGAGGGTGGCACAACCGCGCCCGGTATCCGCAAAGATGTGTCGACAGCAGGGTCAGTGGGTGAAGCATGTAACACCTGGGGTGTACCATGCAACGCACCAGACTCACCACTGCCTGAAGACGGCTAACCGCGGCCATCAACACGTTCAGCTGTTTGCGAACAGTGGCCAGCTCCTCCTGTGTCCGTACACAGCAGTCTCACATCCTATCCATCTTAAGAAATCAATTTACTGTAGAGAGTTAATCAACTTATAACTAGACTGCTAATTCACTAAAGGCGGCTGATAGTTGACTAAACTGTGGTTACTAGACACTTCCTGTAGAAAACAATGAAAATAGCACTACCTGTCTCTGGACTGTATTGAAAACAAACACTAGCACTACTGGCACTATGGCTGACTAAACGGACTTTCTCTGACTGTATTCAAAACAAACACAAAATCTATGGAACACTATTAGTAGCACTCGACAATTAAAGTTTCCTAAAAGCAAAAACACACGGAAGAAGAAGTTACAAGTAAGAAAAATAGAGTTAATACTTAAATCAGCATAGCTCGCTGCACAGCAGACGTGACGCAGACGGCAGTTACGATGACACTGACGCTATAAGATTATTGAACGACTCATTGGGATTTTGAGTCTGACAATGCAGACACTTCTTCAATAATTCAGGATTGCCAGGTCTCTGTAAACAGGTTTTATGATATCCACAACTGCTGCTGGGATATAATGTTTATGGCTGTATGACCTGTTTGAGTACTGGGCATTGCGGTAATTGCACCATGAACCAGATCCAGGAGGGCATGACCAACACATTCCAGTTCTGTGATAAGCTTCTCACCATAAGGCTGAGTGGCTACTACACTGTTATATGCATTTGAGTCTGCACAACCTAAGAACTTAGTGTAACACACTCCCCTTTAGTTTACAGATCGATTATAAATTTCAACAGCTGCACAGGCCTCCGTATGACTAGTTGTCCTTCATAATTTCTGTCACAGATATGCCCTTCTTCATTCCCTGATTTATACTTATAAGAATGTTTGGTTAAAATCTGGAAATCTATTAGCTTTCCAGTATCCACCACTGGTCACTGTAGCAACAGAATTCTTAGAACTTCAGCTGCGCTTCTACCAAGTGCCCCAAAAGCTACTGATATGTCAATCATACCATCGTTTATTTCAGCAGCTTCATTTGCAGCACCCTTAATTGACTCACATGCAGTGGATTTCACAGCAGCTCCAATAAATCCTGCATACTTGTCTATTTTACAAAGTGGGCGTGGCATATACATCACGACACACATTGTTTCTGCTGCAGTGTGTCCTTTGCCAATAGCTCTCAATCCATAAAACCACCTAACATTTATTTCAAAATAATTATCTTTACACTTATCAGAACTCCAAAATGAATGAGTATATTTACAACTGGCAGAACTAATGATAAGTTTCCTGGCTAGTCCATTTGATACCTCAATGTCTTCATGTAAACTAACTGGCCCACCACATACATACAGCACACACATTCACATAACACCCCTGTTACGATGTGTAGATGTATCAGAATATAACCTAACCTACCATTTACATGAGTTTTGTTTTGAGATAACTGTGTTATCACTATGTTTTATTTTAATCTTCGAAGCACTAATGGGTGTTTCTCTAGATACTCATGAGTTTGCGAGTATTTCATTGTCTGTAACTTCACACACCACATGCTGAACACAATGTTTCTCTTTATTCAAAAATTTATTACCATGAAACCCACATTTCTTAAAAACACTTCATTTTGGAGTCATACTTTTTGAGAGATTTACCAGTCTATTCGTCACTATTCCTCAGAAAAATGTTAGCACTTCGATATACAAAGCATGTTTATACTATGAAAAGATACGATACTATTTTTGACAGTGCTACCAATACAAACACATAATTTAACCTTTATAACACAGCAATCCACAGCTTTCTACAGGGTGGTCCATTGATAGTGACCGGGCCAAATATCTCACATAATAAGCATCAAATGAAAAAACTACAAAGAACGAAATTCGTCTAGCTTGAAGGGAGAAACCAGATGGCGCTATGGTTGGCCTGGTAGATGGCACTGCCATGGGTCAAACTCATATCAACTGCATTTTTTAAAAATAGGAACCCCCATTTTTTATTACATATTCATGTAGTACGTAAAGAAATATGAATGTTTTAGCTGGACCACTTTTTTCGCTTTGTGATAGATGGGGCTGTAATAGTCAAAAATGGTTCAAATGGCTCTGAGCACTATGGGACTTAACTTCTGAGGTCATCAGTCCCCTAGAACTTAGAACTACTTAAATCTAACTAACCTAAGGACATCACACACATCCATGCCCGAGGCAGGATCGAACCTGCGACCGTAGCGGTCGCGCGTTTCCAGACTGTAGCGCCTAGCACTGCTCTGCCACTCCAGCCAGCTGCTGTAATAGTCACAAACATAGAAGTATGTGGTATCACATAACATTCCGCCAGTGCGGACGGTATTTGCTTCGTGATACATTACCTGTGTTAAAATGGACCGTTTACCAATTGCGGAAAAGGTCGATATCGTGTTGATGTATGGCTATTGTGATCAAAATGCCCAAGGGGCGTGTGCTATGTATGCTGCTTGGTATCCTGGACGACATCATTGAAGTGTCCAGACCATTCGCCGGATAGTTACATTATTTAAGGAAACAGGAAGTGTCCAGCCACATGTGAAACATCAACCACGACCTGCAACAAATGATGATGCCCTAGTAGGTGTTTTAGCTGCTGGGGCAGCTAATCCACACATCAGTAGCAGACAAAAAGCGTGAGAATTGGGAATCTCAAAAACGTCGGTGTTTAGAATGCTACATCAACATCGATTGCACCCGTACCATATTTCCATGCACCAGGAATTGCATGGCGATGACTTTAAACGTCATGTACAGTTCTGCCACTGGGCACAAGAGAAATTACAGGGCGATGAAAGATTTTTTGCATGCATTCTATTTAGCGATGAGGCATCATTCACCAACAGCGGTAACCTAAACCGCCATAATATGCACTATTGGGCAACGGAAAATCTATGATGGCAGCAACAAGTGGAACAGCAGCGACCTAGGCAGGTTAATGTATGGTGTGGCATTAAGGGAGGAAGGATAATTGGCCCCCATTTTATCGATGGCAATCTAAATGGTGCAATGTATGCTGATTTCCTGCATAATGTTCAACCAATGTTACTACTACATGTTTCACTGCATGACAGAATGGCGATGTACTTCCAACATGATGGATGTCCGGCAAATAGTTTGCGTGCGGTTGAAGCAGTATTGAATAGCATATTTCATGACAGGTGGATTGGTTGTCAAGGCCCGCACGTTCACCGGATCCGACGTCCCCGGATTTCTTTCTGTGGGGAAAGTTGAAGGATATTTGCTATCGTGAACCACCGACAATGCCTGACAACATGCGTCAGTGCATTGTCAATGCATGTGCGAACATTACGGAAGGCGAACTACTCACTGTTGAGAGGAATGTCGTTACACGTATTGCCAAAGGCATTGAGGTTGACAGACATCATTTTGAGCATTTATTGCATTAATGTCGTATTCACAGGTAATCACGCCGTAACAGCATGCGTTCTCAGAAATGATAAGTTCACAAAGGTACATGTATCACATATGGAACAACCAAAATAAAATGTTCAAATGTACCTACGTTCTGTATTTTAATTTAAAAAACCTTCCTGTTACCAACTGTTCGTCTAAAATTATGAGACATATGTTTGTGACTATTACAGCGCCATCTATCACAAAGCGAAAAAAGTGGTCCAACTAAAACATTCACATTTCTTTACGTATTACATGAATATGCAATAAAAAATGGGGTTCCTATTTAAAAAAACACAGTTGATATCAGTTTGAGCTATGGCAGCGCTTTATAGCAGGCCAACCATTGCGCCAGCTGGTTTCCCCCTTCGAGCTAGACAAATTTCGTTCTTTGTAGTTTTTTCGTTTGACACTTATTTCGTGAGATATATGGCCTGGTCACGATCAATGGACTACCCTGTATATAAAAAATTACCGATTTTATTAGGTCTTGAAGTAATGCGTGTAAAAATTTTAACATTTTCAACTAGTGTAGATTATATTTTAGAAAATAAAATAAAATACTTCCCACGCAAGTTTATAAGTAATATACATATCATTTTATTTGGAAAATTGCAAATTTTATAATCAGGTAAAAACCCGAAAAAGTGAAAAAGAATGTTTTCCCCTTGTAACTCCCCTTAAAGTTATGGAAATGTGCAAGCTTTCGGAGCCAGTGGCTTCTTCTTCTGGCAGAAACAATAAGGGGACGGAAAAGGGAAGAAAAAAAGGATTGTCAAGGTTTAGGAAATGGGGAGAGTTGTAGAAAAGCTGCAGAGAAACCCAGGCCAGGACAGACTTACTGAATGGGATGAGAAATATGTAACTAAACCAGTCCATCTCTCATACCACCAGCAGATGTGAAGAATTATTGTGATTGGTAGTAAGTCATAAACATTAAATTATTTTCAATGTATGTTCATATGTAATACTGCACGTACCTTTGAGGTATCATTGGGCCCATTGGGCAGAGGATCAAAATTAGGCCACTGCTTTCTAATTATTTGGACCATTTCACTAAATGAGACCATCTTCCCATCATTCCATTTGTTGCCGCTGAAAGGCATGTACTCGATAAATCTTACATCAACATTTTTCTCTTTTGTTAACTCCACAAAACTGCACACTTCATCTTCATTAAAACCTCGCATTACAACACAATTTATCTGTGGAAGAAAGACACCATTAAAAACTTGGTATCAGATAAAGCATGGTTTAAACAGAGTTTGAAAGACTTTTTGATAGGTAACTCATCCTACTCAATAGATGAATATCTTAACAGTGGCTGTTAGGCCAGCTTAAATAAGAATGTCTGTTAGATTTCAGTTCTGAGAGCACTTTGTCATAACAGTCAAGATTATGTACTTTTTGTTTGATAAATTTATTAATAGTGCATAACAATGTTTCAGTCTGACAGCGTATCAATTCTGAAAATATTAGCTGTTCCAGTTTGTATTGTATTCACCTAGTTTGACAATCTCCTGACAAATGATCAGGGTATTCAAATGTTTTATATTTTTTATGTTATACTTTCTGGCATGTTACTCACCCATGAGAATCGTCTCATGTTTTGGGTCTTGGAACAAAAGCTGAATCTAATCTAATCTAACCTACAAAATAATGGTTCTACAAGTCTGTTGTTATATTTGTATACCTCACTGATTCTGTTAAATTAATCTTTTTCTCTCTTTTTAGAGAATGTGGGAATTTATCTTAGCATGCCAAGCTGTTAACCTTCTTAACAATTTATGAAAATTAAACTACATACATCTCCAATCTTTTTCCCCACTCCAACGCACACATCTTTTGCTGAAAGTGTTATTTTAACAATTACATGAAACTGTGCTGCCATTTGTGAAACAAAGTTGAAAGTGTTCTCAAGATAAAAGGTCTTCAGAAAAGGAGCATTTAGTATCTGTGCAGGTGGTAATACTGACAGCCATCATATAAACAAGCCCATATGGTAGAACATCCCGCTTTACACATACACGCAATGCCAGAAAAAAGGAAAAGAGCACACCTTTCATTCAAGCATTGAATATATAAACTGATGAGACAAAACACTATGACCTCCTGTTTGATAATGTGTTTGTCCACTGTTGGAACACAATACAGCAGTGATTTTGTGTGGGACAAGTTCAACAAATTTCAGGTATGTTCCCAGCATTATGTGAGGTATGTTCCCAGCATTATGCAGCACCGCATGTCTAAGCACAGGTCATGTAATTCCCATAAATTGGAGATCAGTGGTTTCTGGGTGCAGAACTGGTATCTGATAGCATCGCAGATTTATTCCATCAGATTCAGAAGGGGTGAATTTGATTCTGGCCTCGTGACACTGAAAGTCATATTGTTGAAACATGTCACCTTCATTAGGGACAGGGTGCGGACAGTGCACAATAATGTTCACACAGAACAAAGCTGTTATGGAGCCTTCAGTTACTACCACAGGACCCATAGAAGACCAGGTGAATGTCCTCCATAGCATAATATTGCTCCCACTGGCCTAAGTCTGTAGCAAAGTGCACCTTTCAAGCACCAATTCACTCTGTTGACAGTGTATGTGCACAAAACCGTCAAGTAGGTGTAATGCGAAACTCGAATGATTCAACCAGATGACACATTTCTATTGATTCACTGCCCAATCTCAATGCTCCTGAGCCACAGAAATTGTAATTCAACTGTGTTGTCAACATGGGAACATACAGGGGTTGTCTGCAGCAGAGCCCTATGTTTAACAATGTGCAATGAATGGTGTGCTCTGAAATACTCGTGCTTCCACCAGCACTGTGTCATCAGACATGCCACAGAAATTAGCTTCCTCAGCCGAATGTCATCTTTTTCAAAGGAACCATCCCAGCATTTGTCTTAAATCATTTAGGGAAATCAAGGAAAACCCAAATTTTGATGGCCCGATGGGATTCGGGTCCGTTGTCCTCTGGAAGTCAAGTCCACTGTCTGACCACTGTGGTGGCATGACCTAGTCTTAATTAAGCCAGAAAATCCTGGGAAATGCTGACATACTTATTGATTTAAGATATAACAATTTAAAACAATCCTCTCATGAATTTCACTACAATTTTCCGCTCTTTTGAAAAAAAATTTCTTTTGACTGTTTTGATGTTGTTTAGTATGTTTAAATAATGATGGCAGTCTCTATAAAAGGGCAGTTTGACTTTTAAGTTTAGTTATACTGTTTTAAACTACATCCTTCATCTATTTGTCCACCCAGAAGTGCTATAGGATATAACTTGAAGACTATGGTGAGGTGGTGGGGGACAGTCATGTGTTGAGAAGGAGGTGCTGCCAGAAATGAAGTGTGTGAGGTGACGTTATTGACACTGCATACAGGGAGAATAAAAATACTCTATTCCATATTCATTTACAATCTACGTCTGGCCCCCATATGGTTTTACTTTTCTCCAATAAGAAAAAAGAAATTGTCAGTAACTGTCTTTATAAGGTCTTAAAAGGAAACAAACAATAGAAATCTAGGCTGGAGTAATGACCATATTATAAAAAAGATACATTGCTATTCACTGTATACAGGAGATGTTAGGTCACAGACAAGCACAACAAAAAGACTACTAAACACGTAAGCTTTCCATCAGAAAGACTTCTTCCAAAGTGGACAAAAAAAACACACACACACACACACACACACACACACACACACACACACACACACACCCAACCGTTGTTTCTCCCATGATGCACAGTTGCTCCCAGTCTGGCCCTAGCAGCCGGAGACAGTGGTCATGTATGTGTGATCTGCATTTGCGCGCATGTGTGTGCGTGTGCGTGTGTGTGTGTGTGTGTGTGTGTGTGTGTGTGTGTGTGTGTGTGTGTGTGTGTGAGGGAAGGGGGGGGGGGGGGGGGGGTTTGCACCAAAAGCTTACGTGTTTAATAATAGGTGGTGTTCCTTTCCCCCCACCCCCACCCCCCCCCCCCCCCCTGCCAGCAACACATTTACACTATACAGTGAGTGCCAATCTATCCTTTTCATAATACTGTCGTTACCACCTTGCCAAGAGGCATATTGTGGAGTAATCCGAAGGGCTCTACTAATTTGTACAAGAGGAAGGAGAGCACAATCTCAATGTAAGTTTTTAGAAAACTGGTATGTGCATTACTTCTGCAAACCTTTCAGAAAGGATACAGTATGCACTTCATTCAGCAAGATGAGTAATAAACAATATTAGCAATACTGCATCAAACTTGTTCACTTTCATCTTTGGATTAAACATTCGATTTCAGAGAGTACAGAATTTGGCAGAATCAAATTTTGGGGATATGTGGAACTGGGACAATGGCATATTTTTTACCCATTCAACAAACTAAGCACTGCTGATTGCTACTTTTATTGTGTCTGCTGCTGCAATGCATATATGAAACTATAAGTGCAGCATCTATGATGGAATAAAATGTTATACAAATGAAACATACAGGTACAGTGAAATAGAGTAGTATGGCTCATCATTTCGGTCTCACAGATTAGTAGGTGTTGACTTGAAATATAATACTTAAGAAGTTGAATCCAAAGGAGAGGATGTACCGTATTTACTCAAATCTAAGCCGCACTTTTTTTCTGGTTTTTGTAATCCAAAAAAAAGCATGCGGCTTGGAATTGAGTGCAAAGCAAGTGGAAGTTCTGAAAAATGTCAGTAGGTGCTGAAACAACTAATTTCTGCCGTCGAATATATGTAGCGCTACACAGGCATGCTTCGTAGGCACAAAGATAAATACTGGCGCCAAAACCTCTGCGTCAGTAAATAAATTAAAAAAAAAAGGTGGAAGACAATTTTCATACATTATCCAACGAAGTAAATACAAATTCCGTATTGTTCATCTTCGAATGTAGCAGAACTTCAATGTATTACGAAAATCCGACCGGCAAGACTGTTTGGGATGTTTGTCAATATGGCCAACTCAATGTTCCGAATTTTTTCCTACCTGTGAGAAGAGACGGTTGCTAATAGGAACCTGATGAAATGTGAATCACATGCAGTATTCTCTTCATCATAAGAGTAATACGAATATAAACATTTTGCCACGTATTCTTTCGTGTTTGCTGCTATCTTATTTAAATCCTGTCTGCCTAATAAACTACGAAACTAGAGTGAGACAACAGCAAACGCGGAAGAATATACGTATCGTGTCATGTTTATATTCATATTATTCTTATGCCTAATAGTGATACAGTCAGAAATGAAGCACGGCAACTGACTAGATTTTTATATCCAAGATGACTCTAATTTCTGTGCAGAATTTGATGTACTAAAGAAGCGGCCGCAAAGATTTTCAAATGGAGAAAAATTTTCACCTAACTCTCGTTCAGAACATGTTCTATCATACGCAGTCTATTATTTGGTTCTTGTTGATCATTATCAAAGAAAGCAGCAGTGTAAGGAACAACAAATAGTAGTCTCTTGCCATTGTTTCGCTAATGAGATGATTTCTCTCTCCTTTTTTTTTTTTTTTTTTTTTTTTTTTTTTTTTTTTTTAATTGTAGGCAGCGGTAGCGTGTACAAAAGCAAGCCATGCCACGAGTGACGACAGGCCGCAAACACGCACTATCAGAATGCGACAAACAATGCATGACACAGTACAGTAATGCATTTTCAGCTTAGAGTGACATAAACGCCTATAACAAGGAAAACGGCACTTATCAGATCAAAGCAAAATAAGCAATTGATTCAAACCAGATGAAGCACATGAAAAAGGAAGGGTACCAGTATAAATACGGATGGAGCGCCTGACGCATAGCAAAGGCTACCTGGTAAAGCTTAACTGCTAAGCTTACGACTCGAACCAAACTACTGTAGCTGTATCGTCATTCATTCGACCTAAATTGTGTCTCATATTACAATGGACTGACTTTGTTTCGATTTGGAGGTGCGGCCTAAAACTTTTCTCTCCCCTTGAACTTCGAGTCTCAAATTTCAGGTGTGGCTTAGATTCGGGATTTTTTTTTTTTTTTCTTTCCTTTATTTCGAGTCTCATTTTTCAGGTTTGAGTGCGGCTTAGATTTGGGTAAATACGGTAGGTGGTATTTCAACTAATTCTGACTATGAAATAAAACAAAGTACAGCAGGGAGCTCTGACGAATCAAAGAGCAGCGATGAAGATTCTGATGAATAGTAAAGTATGAGTTAAGACATAAGATGCTACTGAGATTGTAAATTTTTGTTGTGTTGATGAATCTGTTAACAAACATATTCAAAAATGCACTGAAACATTGGCACATGTAGTGTTGGGAGGTGATAAACTGTCATTACTGTTAGAGGAGCTACGTATTTCTTGCTGTTCTACTCCTAAATGACACTGTATCTGAAGGTATAGAATGAATCTTCACTGGCTAGAGAAATGGGTAACACAATTTTACAAGTCTCTGCTGTCATGTAATCTCTTCAGGGAAATCATGACTGTACTAAGATTCGGTTTGTGGTTGACAAGGTCAGAGTCATTAAGAAATGCAAGGCAGCTACCATGTCAGTCCTAGAAGAGAGAGACGTAGCAAACTGTCAAAGCATGTACAGTCCCGGTCCATATGTTTGTGGTGATGTACTAACCAAGTAATACTGTGTGTCAGGCAGCGCATTACTCAAGAACCGTCATGGAAAAAGGTAGAGTGGTAATTTATGTAAAAAACAACATATTTTACAATGCATTAGATTTAAAGAGCCATTGTATAGAGCAACAAATTGAAGTATGTGGTGTTGAGATTACTGTAAATGACTTCACGGCTGTAGTGTTAGCACTGTATAGATCTCCCTCAGGGAATTTGAATGTATTTCTTAAGCACTTAGATTCTTTATTATCCATACTGTACTCAAAGTCCAAGAACTTGATAATTACTGGTGACTTTAATGTTGATTTCCTAAATGAGAGCAATAGTAAAGCTGATTTAGTACATTTAATGGAGTCTTATAATCTGATGACAATAGTAGATTTCCCAACTAGGGTTGCTGTTAACAGTAAAAGTCTGATAGATAATATATTTATAGATAAGTCTACATGGAATGAGATCATTGTACATCCAATCCTTGGCCTTTCTGATCATGGTGGTCAATTGCTTAGGCTCAATTACATCAGTGTGTGCAACAGTTCCGAGCATTCTTGGAAATCTTTTAGGATAATAAATGAACAGGGCCTTAAAAAATTCAGTGATAGCCTAAAAGAGATAGACTGGAGCCGAGTTGATAGGGAAACAGATGTAAACAAAAAGTACAATTCATTTTTAAATGAATTCATGTCTGTATTTGAGTCCATCTTTCCCAAAAAAAAGTAGTTAGAAATAGTCATATAGGCAATGCCAAGAAGTCTTGGATCACTACAGGGATAACAACATCTTGTAGAACAAAAAGGATGTTATACAGTTCTCTCAGGACTTGTAATGATCCAAAGAAATGACAACACTACAAACTTTACTGTAGCATTCTCAAGAAGGTTATAAATAATTCTAAAAGTATGTGCATAAAATCAGAAATTGAAAGCTCAGAAAATAAAATTAAAACTATAAGGAATGTAATAAAGAGGGAAACTGGCAGGACAACAGGGAACATGTCTCAGGTAGAGATTAAAACAGGGGACAGTATCATAAAGAAACCTGAGTTGGTTGCAGAAATATTTAATAACCACTTTTTGAGAGCAGCAGAGAAGACAAGCTGTAATGGTTCTATGGAAGAATCATTGTCCCTCCTACAGAAAGCTATTAGCAACAGAATCCCACAGTTATCCTTATCTCCATTTACTGTAAGCGAAGTCATAAGAGTAATTAGATCATTAAAAAACAAAAATTCTGCTGGTGTGGACAATATTTCTAGTAAAATACTGAAACACTGTTATAAATTTGTTAGTCCCACCTTATGCAACATATACAATGCATCCCTAGAAGATGGGATTGTCCCTGACAGACTTAAGTTGGCTGTAGTGATTCCTCTCTTTAAAAAAGGGGATAAAAGCATTGTTACAAACTATCGCCCAATATCCCTATTAACTACCTTCTCGAAAATTCTAGAAAAACTCATGCACAGGAGGATTGTAGACCATCTCAAATTCCATAGTATCTTAAGCAAAAATCAGTTTGGTTTTCGTGCCGGTCTTTGTACTGAACAGGCAATATTCTCTTTCAGCAACCAAGTTTTGGAAGCCATTAACAAAAAAATGTCTCCAGTGGGTATTTTTTGCGATCTTACGAAAGCCTTTGACTGTGTAAACCACCAAATTCTTTGGAAAAAGGCAGAATACTATGGTTTAGGTGGTACTGTTGGCTTGTGGGTACAATCATATCTACAGGATCAGAAGCAGACTGTAATGCTAAATGGCTCTTCTGGAGAACCTGCCTCGTCTGAATGGGGCATGATAACGTGTGGTGTGCCTCATGGCTCCGTTTTGGGCCCACTGATTTTCCTCATCTTTATTAATGATCTTCCTCTTTGTTCTGAGACAAACAGCAAATTTACCCTGTTTGCCGATGATACCACAATTCTAATTGACGATTTGACTGATCATGATCTTGAAAAAACTACAACTACTGTTTCTAATGACATCTTAAATTGTTTCTCCTCAAATGGTCTCTCACTCAATGCAGATAAAACTCATTATATGAGGTTCCATACATCACAAAGTAATCCCAATGAAATTGACATAAAATGTAGAGATCAACCAATACAGAAAGTTGAAGAAACAAAATTCCTGGGTGCTTACATAGACAGTAAATGTAATTGGTCAGTTCACATTCTTCATCTATGTAAAAAACTTAGCTCGGCAACATTTTCACTACGGGTAATTTCTTCAGTGGCTGAAGTTGACACTATTAAGGTTGCCTACTTTGGCTACTTCCACTCATTGATGTCATATGCTATCATATTCTGGGGGAACCAACCACTTGCAAAACAAGTTTTCACCATCCAAAAAAAAAGCAATCAGAATAACGTGTGGGGTTAATCAAAGACACTCTTGCAGGCATTTGTTTCGGAAGATAGGTATCCTAACAACTGCCTCACAGTATATTTTTTCCTTGCTGACCTTTGTGTGCAAAAATTATTCCATCTACCAAGACAACAGTAAATTCCATGGTTATAACACTAGAAACAAAAACAATCTACATTTAGAAATGAAACGTCTCACTCTGGTACAAAAAGGAGTTTACTACTCCAGCATTAAGCTGTTCAATGCTCTACCACTACATATCAAATGTGTTCATACAGAACTGCCAAAATTTAAACGAGTTCTCAAAGATTACCTGACAGAGAAATCTTATTATACTGTGGATGAATACCTGAAAGAAAATGTATACCATCACTAAACTTATTGTGTCTAGAAGTAGTTCAATTGATTTTATTGTGCATTTGGGAATTAGCTCACTTTTTGTAACAACAGATTGGCTATACATGTATTTACTCTTGTAGGCCTAATATCTGATTTAACTTTGTGCTCTTGCCTTTAACCTTTATTTGAAACTCCTTTTTCTGTCAAATGGTTGTTATGTTATCTAGCTGATATTGTATCTGTTACTGTATTTATAGTATGTCTTACTTAAACTATGTACAATTTGCCATTGAATTGCCCTTGTATAGTTTAAATTGAAACCTGTACAATTTGACACGTTCCATATCCTTGTGATTGACTCACTAACTGGATCTATGGAACAAGAAATAAATAAATAAATAAATAAATACTGAAGTGTGATCCAAGTCACACAAATATGGCTTTAATAATAACCTCCGAACAATGTGCCTCTAAGGACTCAACAAGACACAGAACACTGATGTGCACATTACAAACTAGAATCACACAGAGAGTCAGTCAGCACTGTTCCACACTAATATATGTGCGAGTCACCAGCAGATGGCACGGCAGGGACCGCACGGCACGCTTGGCTCCCAGAGACGGCCTCCAGCAGCCAGCCTGCAATGATCAGTCGGTGACCAATTTAAAGACGCATGTACGGCAACACCACTCTCGGTGCACTCACACTGACATGTACTAGTAGCACGATACAGCAGTGATGAGTAGTAGTACCCCTCCTGTCTTGTGCGCCTTTTATCTGGCTCTACAATTTACTTTCCTAGACCCACACAAATGCCTGATCCTCCTAATTCAATTTGCTCTGCAGACTATTTAAAACTTTTAAAGAAAAAGGAGCCACAATTGCACTTTGTGTGCCAGTTACTTTCCAATACATTGGCACCAGCTGATCTTATTTAAGAATACTCAACTTTCGTAGCCATACTTACAGCACATCCTTTGCTTCCTGGCCTAAATCCAAGTTAACTCCCAGCCCCCCCCCCCCCCCCCCACACACACACCCCTCTCTCCCCCCTCGCAAATCAGCTAGTTGTGTGCTGTTATCTCACGTCACACCCTAGTCTATGAGTGCCCAGCTGTCTGGCACCTGACCCCTCTACCTGCACCCCTAGCTAGCCCACAGATGGCTCCCCACTCTCCCACGAGCCACTAAATGCTTCCCTCCAAACCCCTCCCATCTCTCTCCATCTCTCACATTGCCTCAACCCACCCCATCCTACCCCACTCTAAAGCCCCACCTCACTCCAGAACACTCACCATGGGCCAGTAAAGAGCTGGCAGTTGAGCGACCACAGCATAAGGAGACATGCATGCGCATGTGAGAGAGTGTGTGTGTGTGTGTGTGTGTGTGTGTGTGTGTATGTGTGTGTGTGTGTGGGCGCGCGCACATGTTTTCCCTACAGCTAGAAAAAGAAAGTGCATTCTGGAAGCTCGCCAAGTAACATACCTTTTAGTTTGGAAGGTAGAAGACGAGGTACTGGTGGAAGTAAAGCTGTGAGGATGGGTCGTGAGTCGTGCAAGGATAGCTCAGCACTTGCCCACGAAAGGCAAAGGTCCCAAGTTTGACTCTTGGTCCGGCACACAGTTTTAATCTGCCAGGAAGTTTCATATCAGTGCACACTCCACTGCACGGTGAAAATCTCATTCTACATACCTTTTGTTCGTGTGCCTATCGATGAGACAGTGCTTCTGCCTTTTGGTGAGCCATCTCCTTTATTCCTAAATAATTCGTAATTTTCAACAGAAACTTTCTGTACCTTATTGTTGCATCCTACATTACAATATGCAATTTCCACAATATGTGGTCATCTGTGAATATAATGGGGGTAACAACTGTAGGAGACCAAAAACTGACTGCAGTAAGCAAGTTCAAGTTATTGTACGCTGCAGTAGTTACCCAGAGGTGAAGAGGGTCACAGAGGATAAGCTAGCATGGGCAACTCCATGAAACCAATCTTCAGATGGAAGATCACAACAATAAAAACATTTGATTCAGCATACAACAGGCTCCAAACAGCATACACAACCTGTATGCTCAGAAACACAGAAAATCATATTGGTTCCATCAGCAGGAAACTTCAGCCCGTAATTGTTATGGAACACTGCGGCGATTTTGTTCATTAATAAAACCCAAAACTGGGGAGTAATAAGAGAGTATTGTTGTAACTTCTTATCAACCTGGTTACCAAAATACATATTAAGAAGACTGGTAAAGTGTTATTTTGAAGGGGTCACTCCAAAGCGCCACGAAAGTATTTGAGCAATGTATAAAATTAGAGAATCAGTGCACAATATTGAAAGCCTATCTACATTATCTATATCTGCATGACTAGTCTGTAATTCACAATTAATTGCTGGCAGAGGGTTCAGAGAACCACCCTCAACCTATTTATCTACCATTCCACTCCCCTACAGCATTTGAGGAAAACCAAACACTTCAATATTTCCGTACAAGCTCTGATTTCTCTTATTTTATTACAATGATCATTTCTCCCTATGTAAGAGGGCTCTAACAAAATATTTTCACATTCGGAGGAGAAAATTGATGATTGAAATTTTAAGAACCTGCTCCAGCAAAATGCTTTTGCTTTAATGACTGCCACCCCAATTCACATGCGATATCTGTGGCATGCACTTTCCTGTTTCCCAATAATACAAAATGAGCTGCCCTTCTTTGAACTTTTAAATGATGTCCTTTGTCAGTCCTATCTGGTAAGGATCTCACACCATGCTGAATACTCCAAAAGAGGACAGACAAGTATAGTTGTAGATAGTCTCTTTAGTAATCCTAACCTTCTAAATGTTTTACTATTAAATCACAGTCTTTTGTTTGCTTTTCCACCGCGTTATCTATGTGGGCATTCCAATTTAAGTTATTTGTAAATGTAATTCCTAAGTATTCAATAGACTTCACAGCCTTTAGATCTGCGTGAATTATCATGTAACCAAAATTTAGTAGATGCCTTCTACTACTCATGCGGATGACATAACAATTTTTATTATTTAAGGTCAGTTACCACTTTTTGCATCATATGGATAGGTAGCCTAAATCATTTTGCAGTTCGTTTTGATCATCTGATCACTTTACAAGACAGTAAATGATATGCAAGACTGTAAATGATACCATCATCTAAGAGGACTGCTCAGATTCTCTCTTAAATTGTTAATGTAGATCGGCAACAGCAGGTGGTCTATAACACTTCCTTGAGGAATGTCAGATATCACTTTTGTTTTACTTGACGATTTTCCATCAATTACTATGAACTGTGACCTTTCTGACAGGAAACCACACATCCAGTTGCACAACTGAGACAATACACCATAGGCACACAAGATGATTAGAAAATACTTGTGAGGAACTGTTTCAAAAAGTCTTCTGGAAATCTACAAATATGGAATCAATTTGAGAGCCCCAGTTGACAGCACTTATTACTTTGTGTGACTAAAGAGCTAGCTGTGTTTTAAAAGGTCAATATTTCTGAATCTATCTTGGCTATTTATCAATGAATCATTATCTTTGAGATAATTCATAATATTCAAACACAATATATGTTCCAAAATCCTAATGCAAATCAACATTAGTGATATGAGTCTGTTATTTAGTAGATTACTCCTCTTTTCTTTCTTGAGCATTGGTGTGACCTGAGCAACTTTTCAGTCTCTAGGTATGGATCTTTATCAAATGAGTGGCTATATGTTGTTGTTGTGGTCTTCAGTCCTGAGACTGGTTTGATGCAGCTCTCCATGCTACTCTATCCAGTGCAAGCTTCTTCATCTCCCAGTACCTACTGCAACCTACATCCTTCTGAATCTGCTTAGTGTATTCATCTCTTGGTCTCCCCCTACTATTTTTACCCTCCACGCTGCCCTCCAATACTAAATTGGTGATCCCTTGATACCTCAGAACATGTCCTACCAACCGATCCCTTCTTCTGGTCAAGTTGTGCCACAAACTTCTTTTCTCCCCAATCCTATTCAATACTTCCTCATTAGTTATGTGATCTACCCATCTAATCTTTAGCATTCTTCTGTAGCACCACATTTTGAAAGCTTCTATTCTCTTCTTGTCCAAACTATTTACCATCCATGTTTCACTTCCATACATGGCTACACTCCATACAAATACTTTCAGAAATGACTTCCTGACACTTACATCTATGCTCGATGTTAACAAATTTCTCTTCTTCAGAAACGCTTTCCTTGCCATTGCCAGTCTACATTTTATATCCTCTCTACTTCGACCAACATCAGTTATTTTGCTCCCCAAATAGCAAAACTCCTTTACTACTTTAAGTGTCTCATTTCCTAACCTAATTCCCTCAGCATCACCTTACTTCATTCGACTACATTCCATTACACTCGTTTTGCTTTTGTTGATGTTCATCTTATATCCTCCCTTCAAGACACCATCCATTCCGTTCATCTGCTCTTCCAAGTCCTTTGCTGTCTCTGACAGAATTACAATGTCATCGGCGAACCTCAACATTTTTATTTCTTCTCCATGGATTTTAATACCTACTCCGAATTTTTCTTTTATTTCTTTTACTGCTTGCTCAATATACAGATTGAATATCATCGGGGAGAGGCTATAACCCTGTCTTACTCCCTTCCCAACCACTGCTTCCCTTTCATGTCCCTCGACTCTTATAACTGCCATTTGGTTTCTGTACAAATTGTAAATAGCCTTTCGCTCCCTGTATTTTACCCCTGCCACCTTTAGAATTTGAAAGAGAATATTCCAGTCAACATTGTTAAAAGATTTCCCTAAGTCTACAAATGCTAGAAACGTAGGTTTGCCTTTCCTTAATCTTTCTTCCAAGATAAGTCGTAAGGTCAGTAATGCCTCACATGTTCCAGTATTTCTACGGAATCCAAACTGATCTTCCCTGAGGTCGGCTTCTACTAGTTTTTCCATTCGTCTGTAAAGAATTCGTGTTAGTATTTTGCAGCTGTGGCTTATTAAACTGATTGTTCGGTAATTTTCACATCTGTCAACACCTGCTTTCTTTGGGATTGGAATTATTATATTCTTCTTTAAGTCTGATGGTATTTCGCCTGTTTCATACATCTTGCTCACCAGATGGTAGAGTTTTGTCTGGACTGGCTCTCCCAAGGCCGTCAGTAGTTCCAATGGAATGTTGTCTACTCCAGGGGCCTTGTTTCGACCCAGGTCTTTCAGTGCTCTGTCAAACTCTTCACGCAGTATTGTATCTCCCATTTCATCTTCATCTACATCCTCTTCCATTTCCATAATATTGTCCTCAAGTGTATCGCCCTTGTATAGACCCTCTATATACTCCTTCCACCTTTCTGCTTTCCCTTCTTTGCTTAGAACTGGGTTTCCATCTGAGCTCTTGATGTTCATGCAAGTGGTTCTCTTATCTCCAAAGGTCTCTCTAATTTTCCTGTAGGCAGTACCTATCTTACCCCTAGTGATATAAGCCTCTACATCCCTACATTTGTCCTCTAGCCCTCCCTGCTTAGCCATTTTGCACTTCCTGTCGATCTCATTTTTGAGACATTTGTATTCCTTTTTGCCTGCTTCATTTACTGCATTTTTATATTTTCTCCTTTCATCAATTAAATTCAATATTTCTTCTGTTACCCAAGGATTTCTACTAGCAGTCGTCTTTTTACGTACTTGATCCTCTGCTACCTTCACTACTTCATCCATCAAAGTTACCCATTATTCTTCTACTGCATTTCTTTCCCCCATTCCTGTCAATTGTGCCCTTATGCTCTCCCTGAAACTCTGTACAACCTATGATTCTTTCAGTTTATCCAGGTCCCATCTCCTTAAATTCCCACCTTTTTGCAGTTTCTTCAGTTTTAATCTACAGGTCATAACCAATAGATTGTGGTCAGAGTCCACATCTGCCCCTGGAAATGTCTTACAATTTAAAACCTGGTTCCTAAATCTCTGTCTTACCATTATATAATCTATCTGATACCTTTTAGAATCTCCAGGGCTATATATGATTTCTAATGGAGCTATTGTATCAGCATTCTCTGAAAGAAACATAACTGCTTTATGACACTGAGGAGAGCTACTACTAAGTTACTCACAGTTGCAGTTGTTCTTGATTTGAATACTGCAATAATAACTTTGTTGTCTTTGGTGAAGAAATTTCAGAAATCCGTGTTTAGTAACCCTGCTTTAGTAGCACTGTCATCAGTAATATCACCACAGCTATTGCGCAGTGAAGGTATTGGTTGTGTCTTGCCATTGGTGTACTACACATGCAACCAGAACCTCTTTGGATTTTCTTCCAGATTTCAAAACGAAGTTTCACTATGGGAACTATTAAACACATCTTGCACTGAAACCCACCCTAAGTTTCGAGCTTCAGTAAAACATCGCTAATCTTGGAGATTTTGCATTCTTTTAAATTTTGACATGCTTTTTTTCATTGCTTCTGCAGCTGAGTTTTGACATATTTTGTGCACCACCCTTTTAATTTATTTGGTATCCTTTCAATTTATTTGGTATATATCTCTTAATTGATGTCGATACTATTTCTCTGAATTTAAGCCATGTCTGGTCTACACTTACAAAGTCAGGCTTGAAGGAGTAGAGACTAAGTAGATACCATCTCCTTGGAAGGCATCAAGTTAATTTTTATATGCTTTCTCATTAAATGCCCTATTGTGTAGGGCTGAAAATTAATAGGGATAAGGTAAACAGAATGTGCAAAGTAAGTGGAAATTACTCGTCTCTTCCCCGATTACAGTGCAATAGAAGATAATACAAGATGTTGACAGATTGCCATATCTCGGTAGCTTTGTATGTAATAATGAGGTCACAGATGCAGAAATCACCAGCAGAACTGGAAAATCAGTCCATATGGCAATTAGGTCTGTAATATGCCAACAAAGCTTTGACTGCACTCCTTTATCGTTTATATGTGTGAGACTTGGAAAATGTCAGTAAAATCAGCACACAGTCTCCATGTTTTTCACCAACAATGCTAGAGATGAATTCTGAAGATGTTAACCCAACCAAGTTACAAACGATGAAGTGCTGAGAATAAGAGGTCTACACAGCCTGCACAAAATTATTGTTGAAAGAAGACTGAGGATTGCAGGTTATGTTCTACGCATGTAAGGTGGAAGAATCCCAAAATCAACACTGTTGTTGAAATCAATGGACAGATACAGATGTACAGGAAGACCTTTTAACACCTGGAACTTTTGCAATGAATCTTCAATCCATGGACACAAACTTGGAGGAAGGTGAGAACTTGGCAGCTGATCAAGTGAACTAGTGGAAACCAGTTCCTTGTATGGTACACAGCAAATCTGAGTAAGTTAGTAAGTAAGTAAGTAAGTAAAGTACAACTGGGGATTTTGCAAAACTGTTGGATGATCGATATTATTGTCTAGATTTGACACTGTTGGACTTCTACCTTTTCCTTGATGTGTATTCTTCAAATTGTGAGTTTTACGAGAAAGCTGATAGATACTTACCAATCAACCTTCCCTGACACGAACTGACATTGTCTCTTTATAAATTCTACTGTGCTAACAATTATCTACTGAGAATCCTCAACTAGGTCTCCGCAGCTCAAATGAGCCAGTTTCTTTTAAATTTCTGTCTTTGGCTATAATTGTCTTCCAAGTATGGTGACACAACATCCTGTCATGAAACTTTTGCCTTTACACTTGTTTACTTTTCTGGACACTGCCTTTTTCTGCACTGTGCACTAAATACACTATGTGAGTAATGTCCAATCTCCAACAACCAATCGTGAACTGTAAACAGCTGTAAACTCTACCAGGGCACATAACAAACAATTAACATTTGTGTTTTAGTGTTCTAAGCTGTGAGGTCATCAGCGGACAAATAATTTAGTACCTATTCCTGGACAGCCAGAGTGGCCGTGTGGTTCTAGGCGCTACAGTCTGGAACCGAATGACCGCTACGTTCGCAGGTTCGAATCCTGCCTCGGGCATGGATGTGTGTGATGTCCTTAGGTTAGTTAGGTTTAATTAGTTCTAAGTTCTAGGCGACTGATGACCTCAGAAGTTAAGTCGCATAGTGCTCAGAGCCATTTGAACCTATTCCTGACGTGCTGTTGTTTGGAACAACAACTGACATGATCCAAAATATTACTTTCTTTTATTATAGCTTCACTTTTATTTTGTCTAATGATTACTAATTTCAGTATCAAATTCCATCATCAAGCCACTATATGATCAGAAAGCATAGTGTATCATTAAAATATTGTTTAATAAACAGATTACCATTATATCATCATTCCTTAAAGTAATGTCCAAAGTGGAAGGACAGATGATTAATTTTGAGTATATACTAAAGTCAGAGTACTGAACCGGATATGAAAGAAGGAAAACCAGAAGGGCAGTGAGATACGGGTGCCTTCTATCACCTTACTTCCTTAATATGTTCATCTAGGAAGTAATAACAACAACAAAGAAAAGATGACCAGAATCAAAAGGTAATTTCTGGAATACGCCATGGAAATGTGATAGGACCATTACATTTACAATGTATATAAATGATCCAGTAGAAAGTGTCAGAGGCTCCTTAATATTGTTCACAGGTACTACACTTGTCCACCAGAAAGTAGCAATAACAGAAGACAGTATCAATTTGCACAATGACCTGCAGAGGATTGGTGAATGATGTAGGCTCTGGCAGTTGACCCTGCACATAAATAAATGTAACATATCACACACACACACACACACACACACACACACACACACACACAGGAAAAGAAATCCAATACTGTACAACTACACTATTAATGACAAATTGCTGGAAACAGAATCTATCATAAAATATCTAGAAGTAACTATCCAGAGCAACCTTAAAGTGGAATGACCACATAAAACAGCAATAGAAAAGCAGATGCCAGACTAAGATTCACAGGAAGAATCTTAAGTGAATGTAAATTACCCCTGTGTCCTTACCCAGTAAGACTGACAGAAGAGAGAAAGAAGATCCAATGAAATGCGGAGCGTTTTGTCACAGGATCATTTAGTCGCTGTGAGATCATTACAGAGATGCTCAGCAACTCCAGTGGTAGATGCCATAAGAGAGCAGTTGTGCATCACGGAAAGATTTACTACCCAAATTTCGAGAGAGTAGTTTCCGAGAAGAGTCTGACAACATAATAGTTTCTCTCATATACAATTCACGAAATGATCACGAGAAGAAAATTTGAGAAGTTAGAGATAATACAGAAGTGTACTGACAGTCATTCTTCCCAAGCACTGTTCACAAGTGGAAAAAGGCAGAGGGGATCAGTTGGTGGCATGAGACGTACCCCCTGCCACACACAGTTAGGTGGTTTTTGGAGCATGATGTCGATATGGAAACTTAATTGCATGCATATACACTGCAGATTGACGACATCACAATAGTAAATCAGAGTAGGAACTAAATAAAATGTTTCAGGCCTTAAATCAAGAAGTGGTAAAACTAAAGCTAAAAATGAATACAAAGAAGACAAAAGTTATGGCTACAGACAAGAAAGGAGGAGGAGGTAGGACTGACACAAGAACAGGCAATGAGCAACTCAAGAAAGGAACTGAAATTCAATATCTCAGTAGCATTTTGCAAGAAAACAATCAATATTTCAAGGCATTCAAGAAAAGAATAGCACAGGTGAAGAGTTCCTTCCAAAATAAGAAGAAGCTGCAACTGAATAAACATATCAGCTTCCACATTAAGAAAATATTTGTAAAGACCTTTGTGTGGAGTGTTCTGACACACAGATGCAAAATCTGTACATTAGAAAAGCCAAAGGAAGCTCGCCTCAGACCTGCTGAAATGTGGTTCTGGAGGAGAAGTACAAGAACTAGCTGCATTGACAGAAAAATTAAAGGAAATAGGAGAGAAGAAAGAACCACTGAAAGTTATAGGCCAGGGCAAAGCAAAATACACTGGACACTTAACTGGAGACGATAATCTTTTAAAAAACATTTCTGAAGGCAAGATCGTAGGTAAGAAAACAAGGGGATGACTGAGAACATCCTACTTAAACAATATGATCAATGAATGGGATTTTCTTCACACATGGAGATGAAGACAACTGCTGAAGAGAGGAAGCTGTGGCTGCAGAGACAAGGTTTAACCTTTTGGAAGAGTAAGGACAAACTAATACAAAATATGAGTCTGCATGGTAGCTACATATGGAATAAATGACAACTTCTTGTGTGCAGTCATCAAGTCACTTACTTCAGTAGGTGTCTTATCTACTAAAAGTAAAGGTCACTGTTGTGCTTTCAATAGATGTGAACTGCACCCTGAAAATGGTATGTCTAGTTTGCAGTTGTACAGAAGCTTTTTATTTTGCAAAATGGTTCAAATGGCTCTAAGCACTATGGGACTTAACATCTGAGGTCATCAGTCCCCCAGACTTAGAACTACTTAAACCTAACTAACCTAAGGACATCCCTGCCTGAGGCAGGATTCGAACCCGCGACCATAGCAGCAGCACGGTTCTGGACTGAAGTGCCTAGAACCGCTCGGCCACAGTGGTCAGCTTTTATTTTGCACAGAAATGTTTGATAATAAGATGAACTGATGCTGGCACTTGCTACTGAAACCAGTAGTACTTAGACACAACAAAAATGTGACTACAGAATTAAGAATAATTTTTCCAAACAATCGAGTATTTTTACCAAAACAACACCACAATAGTGGAAACTTATTTTAAACTAAAGACACAAAAGAAAAAAAGAGAAACTGTAAAGATCTTGAGTCTCATAAGACTCTCTTGGGAGGAAAATGTAAGATTTTTAATTGGTAAACTTGCAAGGCATCTTTTTTTTTATGTTGTATAAACTACGAAACTGTTAGCATCGTCAGCTAAAATTTACTTCTTCTGTCTTAATATACCTTCCTTCACTTACAGATGCAGTGTGGAGACAGCGGTGAGGGTGGGAGCGGGGATGGGGGCAAGGGTGTGGGCATACTGCTTTAAAATGGTGATTCTTGTATTGATATTCTTAACAACAGATTTATATATTTTGTTTATGAAAGTCTGCATGCGATGACAGCTGCACTAGTAATACCTTCACAGGGTCGTATTCAAGTTGCAAGGCTAGATCTATGCCAACCATGACACGCTCCCAGCCTTTCCTCCTCGTGATCTGGTTGTAGCGTTGGGACTGCAGGGTGTCTAAGCTGATGTTCAGACCGTCAAGCCCTGCTCTCTGCAAGGCAACCAGCTGTCTTGTCAACATGAGGCCATCGGTTGTCATTAAGACACTTTCGAGATCTTTTATTTCCTTCAAGGCACCCATGAAACAGCAAATTATTCTAAAGAAACTGAAACAAATAATTTGTAACATTGCTGCTGCATATGAAACAAAACTCCCGTTGATAAATTGAAAATACAAATTCCTCAAAAGTTAACTGTACATTTGCCCTAATACAAAGAGATAAGAAGGGTTAATAAACTGAATTGAAGAATGCAAGTTAAGATAGCAATGAAAAAATAATTAGAGGCATAAGATCACCTACTGCAACAGGGAAATGGGAATCAATATGAACCATTACCCAGCTACTGTCAACTGATTCCATGTCTCCATGCACACTGTATAAACCACTGTGGGTTTGTCCGACAAAGTACATTGTTGTACCACACATTATGGTTTTTCCCCATTCAATGCTCATGTGGAGTGTGGGAAGAATGATTCTTTAAATGGTTCTGTGCATGCTGTAATTAATCTTGCCTTCATGGTCCCTATAGGAGTGATACATATGCGGTTATTGCATAATCCCTAAATACCTCACTTAATACAGGTTCCTGAAATTTCATAAATTAGGTTTTGTCATATATTTGGCGTCTATCTTCACTTGTCTGGCATTTCCAATTTTTAGTAGCTTCTTGATGCTCTCCCATGCATCAAATAAATCTATGATCAATCATGCTACACTATTTTGTATACATTCAATGTCTGCCATTAGCCTTATTTGTTATGGGTCATACTTAAGCAATATTCTAGAATGGGCCACACAAGTATTTTGTAAGCAATGTCCTCTATAGACTGATTGCATTTTCCAGTATCTTACCAATGAATTGAAGTCTGCATTCTGCTTTGCCTGCAAGTGAGTCTATGTCACCATTTCATATCATCCAGATATTTGTATGAGTTGACCAATTAAAACTGTGATTATTTGATAATGTAGTCATACAATACCGTCTTTTTTTTGTTTTGTGATGTGCTCCAATTTACTTTTCTGAAAACTTAAACTCAGTTGCCTATCTTTGGACCAAATTGAAATGTTATGATCTGACTCAAATTTGTGCAGATTTTTTTCAGGCAATAATTCATTATAGACAACTCTATCATCCAGGAAAAGTATGAGGTTCCTTATAATATCGTCTTCCAGAACATTAAGGTACAACATAAATGTAATGGTATAAATTACTATAACTGTATAAATAAGTTTATAAGTGTGTAAAATACATTGAACTATTTGTTACAACAAAATATTGTACCGGTATACTCAGCAAGATGTTAAATCAGCAGATAGCTACATTTTATGTTCAACATTTTGTGTACAGCATATATGCTGGAAAGGATTTATACCCAAATTAAATAAATCTGAAGAAATGGTAGTGTGTGTCTGGAAAAAAAATCCGTAAAAACTCATACAGTCCAATTTGCTATTATGTCACTGTTACTGAAATATAATACAAAGTAACTGAATTCGATGAACATTCTCAGAGTGCAATATGCCTCAGAGTGAAATGCACAGTAATGTCAACATTATTTTTTAGGCTATGTTTGTGAAAATGGATGAAAGCAAACCACACATTTTGTTCTCAATCTGCGGAAGCATTATGCACTGTGAAACACTGTACTGCTGTTATACATAAAAGCTGTCTCATTGCCAACATCTTTCCCCTGCTGGCTGTTCTACACTTCTCGTAACTAATTCAACATGTTGTAAGATATTTTATGCTGTATGACACCACAGTCCAATCTGGTTAGGATAGCATAAAAATAATATATGAATTTCAGTATTGAAACTGGAAAAGCAGAACAGCTCTCATCACACTGGATATCAAATCGAGGTTGGATTACAGCCATGGGTACATCATTTCATGCTACTCAACTGAATGTCATATGTCAGAGTTCTTCAACTGTAGTGGCTGGCGACTGGTGGCTGGCGGCTGGTGGCATACCCATCTCTTGGCATCCTGTGAACAGACGTTCTCCACAGGTGACAGATTTGAAGAAAATGCTGGATACGGCAACAGTGGAACACTCTCTGTATCGAGGTAGCTCAGTACAGCTCAGGTGATGTGTAGTCTTGCATTATCTTGTTAAAAGATAACATCAAAGAAAGACTTGTAAGGGATAGAACAATTTATCAGCTTCCTGAACATCCTTCCAACAGCGAGGAAAACAAAATAAACAAGAAAGAAGAACAAAAATACAACGCTGCTGACATTCCTAATTTAAACTAGAGGTATGTGATGCTGTAAATATGATTCCCAATTACCAAATTGTGAATACGCCCGATTTAAAAATTTATCACCATAATGTGCAATCCCTGCGTAATAAGATCGATGAAATTAACGTTCTATTAACACATGAACTTAATGATATCTCAGTGTTATGCATTTCTGAGCACTGGCTTAACCCAGAATTAATCCAGAATACGAAAATAAACAAATTTGTCTTGGCTGCTTACTACTGCAGGAAAAACAGCAAACAGTGTGGGATAGCAATTTACACAAAGGATAATGTAGATTTTATTACACTACCTGACTTAACTAGGGCAAATGTCGAAAAGGATTATGAAATTGCAGCTATAAAAATTACTCAGTTCAACCTGGTTATTGCTACAGTTTACCGATCACCGTCTGGGAATTTTGAACTTTTCTTAAACAAAATGGAGTCATTGCTAAATAAAGTAAATAAAATGGATTGTGAATTTATAATCTGTGGTGACTTCAATATTGACATTTTGAACCTTGCAACGTCCTTCAATTTAAAGACTGAAGTAAAAGCAGCTACCCGAGTATCAGAAACTTGTCAAACAGCTCTTGATCAGTTTCTAGTAAATAAGAGTTTACACAACACCTCACTAAAAATTTTCAATGCAGGTTTTAGTGATCATCTTGCTCAAATATTAAGCATAAAAGTACAAGGCAGTATTATTAACAACATGTCTTTTAGAACAGCATATCGAAGCTATAATCAGCATAATGTGAACTACTTCAACAACTTATTACACAAAGAAAAATGGCTAGGAGTGTACAAAATGAATGATATAAATGAAAAATTCGACACTTTCATTGATACATTAACCCATTTCTTTGAACTTGCATTCCCACTGAAAACATTAACCATACGGGGAAACTCTAGAACAAACAGCTGGATCACAAAGGGAATAAGGGTTTCATGCCAGAAGAGAAGACTACTTCATGAAATATGTAACTCGAAAAATTCATCACCTGTAGTACGCGCATACTATAAAAAATACTCCAAAATATTAAGAAAAGTAATAAAAGCAGCAAAAATAATGCATAATGATGAAATCATTTATAATTCAGCTAATAAATCAAAGGCTATGTGGAGTGTTATAAAAAAAGAATGTGGAGAATACAGACAACCTTGGAAAAATATAACACTATCACATAAAAATAAAAAAGTAACAAACCCCTTAGAAGTAGCTAACACATTTAACAACTTTTTCACAGGTGTTGCTGAAAATATGTTACAATCAAACTTTAAGAGCATCCAGGCAAATGAATATAAAATAAGTACATGTAGAGGATCAATGTACATCGGTTCTGTTTCACAAGATGAAGTAGCTAAAGCAATAAAAGGACTAAAAAATTCCAAATCGGCAGGTATTGATGGTATACCTGCAACAGTGTTAAAGGAGAGCGCATCAAACCTAACTGAAGTACTCACACATTTATGCGACTGCTCACTTCAGGCAGGCACTTTCCCTGATGTGTTAAAAACATCAAAAGTTATTCCTGTATATAAAAAAGGGGATAAAGACAATGTAAATAACTACAGACCCATCACAATTTCCTCCTGCATCTCTAAAGTACTGGAAAAAGTTATGTATGAGAAACTTATGAAATTTATAAATAAAAACAGCATCCTATGTAATGAACAACATGGATTCAGAAATAAGAGGTCAACGACAACTGCTGTCTATGAGTGCATCAATTTCATCCTAAACCTGATGGACAAAAAACAGGAAACAATAGGAGTCTTTATTGACTTGTCAAAAGCTTTTGACATGGTGGACCATAAAATTCCGCTATCAAAGCTAGAAAGATATGGTATTCGAGGTCTGTCCAACAAGTGGATCAGTTCCTGCCTGACAAATCGTATGCAGGCAGTGTGCGTCAAGCACACAAATATTGAACTAAAAACTGTATCTAATCACTTATCTGACTATAAACAAATAAAATGTGGTGTACCCCAAGGATCTGTATTGGGACCCCTTCTGTTTCTTCTGTACATAAATGATCTAAGCTTAAATATTGATGCACACAAATCAATCATATTTGCAAATGACACCACGATTCTACTAAAAGGAGACGACGATGAACAGTTACAGCAGACAGTAAACACAGTCACAAAACAACTTAGCAGCTGGGCACAGAGTAATCGGCTTGTAATAAACAGTAAGAAAACTGTTGCTCTAAAATTCCACAATGTTCCTAACAAGGACATGTTTATCCCATCAGTCTCTATCAATGACGAACCAGTTGGTAACAGTACTGAAACCAAATTCTTAGGACTTTGGCTGCAGAGTAACATCAGATGGAACAAGCATATTGAATGTCTCAATGCAGAACTGACCAAAACACGTTATCTTCTTTGTTCATTAAAATCATGCTGTAGTGAGAAAACAGTATTGAATGCATATCATGCGTACTTTCATTCTCGTCTTAGATATGGGGTCACCTTCTGGGGAAACTCTAAAATAGCTAATAGCACTTTTAAACTACAAAAAAAGGGCCATTAGAATCTTGTTTGGGTGCAAGCCTAGAGACTCTTGTAAACCCCTGTTTAAGAAATCTGGTATTCTCCCATTACCGTGTATATACATTATGGAAACCCTTTTGTTCTTTAAATTAAATGTAACAGGCAAGGACCAGAGGCTAAAAAAAACTGTGATATACATGAGCACTTTACCAGACAAAACAGGAACTTACATATGACTCAAATCAGCATAGCACTGTGCCAAAAAGGTACTTTTCACATGGGAGTTAAGCTTTATAACAAACTTCCTGAAAACATAAAAGCTATCACTGAGGTCAATACATTTGGAAAATCTCTAAAGTCATATTTACAGCATCACTGCTTTTATTCCATTGAAGAATATTTAAATTTATGAAATGTGTTATATAAATACTTGTGTGTAAAGTGTATTATTGTAAGCTTAAATATGTATGCTTTGAAATTACTTTCAGCCTGTATATTTATAACTTGACTTGTCCAATGTCTTATGCATAAGCTGCTATGTAGACAACAGGACCAATAAAATACAATCTACAATCACGGAGCCCTTGAAAATAGGGCACAGCGATAGGCCTTAACAAAACACAAATGCAATGACTGCTGTCCAAATTACTGGATATGTGAACCAGAAGTTGTGACATGTATCCAGTTGCACCCCATACCATCACATCACATGCTGGACCCGCATGAGAATGACAGGAACAATCTGGCCAGGTCTGTTGGCATCAGAGCCTCCAAACACAAGTACATCAATTGTGACGATGTTGCAGAACCGAGACTCGTCTGACATGATGACACAGTGCCATTCCTGTGTCTGGCATTGTTGTCAGTTGCACCGCTGTCAGTTCACCTCTCTCTAGAGCTGCATTAAGGGCTTGACAGTCTGTGCTGCTCCAGATGCCATCACATTGTCTGTGTGGATATCTGTCTCACTGTATACAAGCCCACTTCCTGACTAAATGTACACAACTTCACTGCAGGATCACGTACGCATGAGCGAACACTTGTCTGCCCTCTCAGGTGCTAGTTGGGTGGCACTACTGAGGCCCTGCAAGGCATTTAGCATGGCCCTCCTGAACCTACCAATTCTATGTTGGCACAAAATGAGATTCTGAGCAATGCAAGCAGCAATATAGTGAAACAATAAACCAGAGTCTCAGCAGACCATGAGCCTGCCACTGCCAAATCTGGAATGCTGATAAACATTTCTCCTTCTTCCATTATGCTTAACACGGTCTTCGTGTAAACAACCAACACTGAAATAGAATTTCTGAATGAGAAACCCGCTCCATAAGCTTTTCTTGCATGCAGAATATGCATGGGAGTGCTGAAAAGTAATGCCTCTGAATTTTTTATTCTGTTCTCAATATTGGTCGAGGTATGACACGTCACGCATATTACTTGTTCAACTTTTCCACTTCACTGACTCATGGCACACCCACCTCCCGCAAACAGATGGAGTCGGAATAGGCAGCCCACTCTGACCAGAGATTGTGAATATGTTTACGGTGCACTTCGAGGAAGAGGCCCTGATGTCAACCAAATGGAAATCCATCTTCTTCTTTTCTTCTTCTTCTGTTATGTGGATAACACACTTGTCATCTGTCCTCATGGAAGAGACAAACTTCTTGACTTCTTTGTACATCTGAACTCCACACGCCACAAAATCAAATTCACTATGGAGACCAAAGAAGAAGGAAGACTACCATAGCTGGACATCATAGTCAGGAGAATAATGGACAGCACCCTGTGCCACAGCGTGTATCTGACTCTATAAAACACATAAACTCAGTTCTCCCTATGGCACTGTGAATAATTTTAATAACAAAAAGTGAGATGAATGTTGCAGCTTACAATTAATTTCCACTTTGGCTTTGTATTCAAGATCAGTCTTACCTGAGAGTGCAACATTACATCTTTAGTTAATTTAATTATATGTTCATTAGATTTTGGTTATAAGGCACGTTTTGCTGCCTAATGTTTCATCTCCAAATACTGGAAACAATCCATGGAGGAGAAGGTATTGACGCAGTGCTTAAACCAAACAGAAGACCACAACTGCAGCCATACTCAAGCAAATTGCTATGCAGTAGTTTCAGTGAATTTGACAATGATGTGGCTGCTTTCATAGTGGCCCAGTCATATTGTGGGGTACGGAATGCCAGTGACAGGGCTGGAATTGTAGGTGACAGATGGGTTTTTGGCAAAGCCTTGTATCAATACCTCCTTAATTATTGAGCTGAAAAACTGTAAAAAACATTCATGCAGTAAAATCACACAAAAAAATTTCCTATTTCTGCAGGTATTGTGCCTTCTGTTTCTTTTTCATTACAAAAACATATTGATTCAAGTTTATAAAGTCACAACTATGTCACTGTGATTTGTGTAACACACATTCTGGAACATGTTCCAGGAATGTCATGAAACAGACAGCTTAAAATAATTACTCTAGCTCATCTTTCAAGACTTGCATGCCAACAACAACACCATCTATCCAATCTCTTTTTATTTCACTTTCATGAAAAGATTTCTCCACAAAGGATATCATCTGCCATGTAGGTAGTGCAAGAGGAAATTCCACACTAACATTTGGGTAATCAAGTGGATTCTGTGTCTTGTCAGAACCAAGTACAATCAACCCAATTTCATCTTTACCACTGGTAAATATCTGGAAACATATTAAATGGTAAAAATAAGTTTTGTTTATAACAAGTTGTATACCAATAAAAACATCACACACAGATACTCTTTATAAAATTATTTAATTGGATAGATAAAAAATCTACTCACCAAGCAGTGGCAGAACACACACATAAAAGACTGTTGTGATAGGCAAGCGTTTGGAGCCAGTGACTCCTTCTTCAGGCTGAAGGGTTGCAGGGGAAGCAAGAAGGATGAAGGAAAAGGACTGAAGAGGTCTAAGAAAAGGGGTAGATTTTGGGAAAGTCACCCAGAACCATGGGTCATGGGTGACTTACCGTACAGGATGAGAAGGAAAGACTAATTGTTGGGGACTGCATCGGGCAAGATTCGGAAACCTGAGAGCTTAAAGGTGGAAGACAGGGTAATATGCAAGACAGAGATTACTACTAAAACTGTGTATGGTTAATAAGAGTGAGAAGGTAAGTGTATTGTATGCAACAGTTGTGGGAGGGGGCAGTGAAAATAGACGGGAAAGACAATGAAAGATGTAGAAAGCTAAAACGGAGTGAAGCAAAGAGTAATTACAGTGAAGAAAAGCTGAGACAGGAGAAATTAACGTAAATTAAGGCAAGGTGGGTGGTGAGAACCAAGGACACGTTGTAGTGCTAGTTCCCACCTGCGGAGTTCTGAGAAACTGGTGTCTGGCGGAAGAATCCAGGTGGCATGTGTGGTGAAACAAGTGCCGAGGTCACGTATGCCATGTTGTAGAGCATGCTCTGCAACAGGATATTGTGAGTTTCCAGTATATACACTATGCCTATGCCCACTTATCCTAACTGATAATTTGGTGGTAGTCATGCAGATGTAGAAAGCTGAACAGTTTTTACATAATAGCTGGTATATGACATGTGTCGTTTCTATTTTTCGCCTAATCCGAAGTTCTGGGTGACTTTTCCAAAATCTACACCTCTTCCTGGAACTCTCCAGGCCTTTTCCTTTACCCTTCTTCCTTCCCCTTCAACGCTTCTGTCTGGAGGAGCCACTGGCTCCGAAAGCTTGCCAATCACAAATAATTTATTGTTTTTGTTGTTATAGTTACTCTTTATAACCTACTTAAAATACATCACGTACCCTCCTCTCCACAATTCTTCGAACACATAGTTTTGCCTTTTTCAAAAAATCACTGCGTTTCTGTATAACATACTTGGAGTCAAAGTGTCCAACATCTATTACAATTATAAACAGAAGAAAGAAAGTCATTGTATTTATTGGCAGTATTACGCAATCAAATATTTTGAAAGAGTTCCAGTGGTATAAATTTACAAAATCTTACAAATAAATATATATGTTTATTCTTTAAATCAATTCTTAGCAATAACATAATAGTATAAATTGCAGAATCAATATAGCCAATTTTAATGTAATGACTGCAATACAAATACAATATAACAGCGGTAAGTTATAACAAATGAGAGAGAGAGAGAGAGAGAGAGAGAGAGAGAGAAAGAGAGGCATTTAGACAATGTTTCATTACAGTGTGAAACTTATTAGAATTAAAATGAAGCCATAGTGAATTATTACATTCCAAAACTAATAATTATTGTGTTCTTTCACCCCAAAATAATACATTCATTAGGCAATGTATACTTTTAATTTCAGAAATTTTTACAGCTCTGAACTTCACTGCTTCGATGAATTTATTACATGTGTCAATGAATGAGGGTTGATAACACTGATTTAGTCATTCAATTGTTCGTCACGTGATATTCGCAATGTTCTTAATAACTTCTTATGTAAAGTTCTATCATCAAAAAGATAATCTACGTAAGTTTTAAAAGTCGCGAATCTTTAAACAACAACTTGAAAATGGGTATATCAGTATTTTGTATACATTCTAGCATTGCTAGATTTACTTTTAAATTTTAAAGTATATGAGCAGATTGAGCGACTTTCCATCCAGAAAATTTGCTGTTGGCAAGACCACACTACAAAGAAAAATGGTCTTTCCGGAGTCAAATGCTGAAAAATTCATAAATACCAGCATTGTAAGTGATACAAACAGGTATTAAGCACCGGGCATAAATATCATTCTGCTTGACGAGAAAAAAAGTAGGTAGATGAAAGAGTAAATTGGGAGCAAGGATTGAACATAAACTAACCCAAATTGCACAAAAAAAAAAACATGAGGGTCACTGCTCAAGAATTGAGAACTGCCCCCCCCCCCCCCCCACCTTTCTTTTACAGGCTTGTTTCACATTTCAGATGAGACCATGTCCCCCATATGTGAAGAAAATAGCCAATATGTAAAGAGAATTACAGATAAAGAGTTTTCTAGAATGAGATTTTCACTCTGCAGCATAGTGTGCACTGATATGAAACTTACTGGCAGATTAAAACTGTGTGCTTGACCAAGACTCAAACTTGGTGATCGTAGCCCCAGACCTGTGTTGCCGTTTTGGGAGGTAGATTTCATATCTGGAAAGAGGAGATGACAGTTAGGGTACTATGGGTGAGCAGCTGCCATCAATTTTTGATGGTGCAGAACCCACAATAGTGGAACTGCTGCCTAGTCCAAAGGCACCTGTTACCAGTCTTACCCCACAATAGTGTATCGAATCCAGACGTAATGTCGAAGCTGATAAAAAGTCATATGAGAGATTCCTGTAATCTAGGTGTGACTGCACCAATGCTGCATACAGCCATATCAAAGTAGAGTGGACCACACCGCTGAGGCATAGAAGAGCATTCAGGTGCGACCTACATGTCTGCTTTAGTTGGCAAAGACGGGGAAGCCATGTCAACTAGGCATCAAAGACCAGTCCTAAAAAACACAATGACAGAAATGCATAACGTAGGTCATGGCAGCCAAAAAATGGATGCTATGAGTGAAAGCCCAGGATTGTGCTTGGTGTATTGCTCCCTGCATTCTGCCTCCAGCAATAGCCGTCGCGGACGAACAAAAATGATGGGGACAAAATATGTCATGCAGCTGCCGCCAGATCATTGATAGCCACAAAAAGGAGAGTGACACTCAAAACAGAACCTTGTGCAAGCCCCTTCTCCTGCAGGGGGGGGGGATGCTACAGGAGGCACCAACCTGTACCCAAAAAGTGTGACATGGAAGAAAGTTCTGGATAAAAATCAGGAGTGGGCCATGGAGGCCCCACTCCTTTAAGGTGGCAAGGACATTATGGCACCATGTGGTATCATAAGATATACACGCAGATCAATGAAAACTGCAACAAGGAACTGATGCTGAGCAAAAGCTGTTCAGATAGCACACTTCAAGTGGACTAAATTATCTTCAGTAGAGCGCCCTTGGCGAAAAGCACCCTGGATCGAAGCCAAAAGATCCGGGGATTCAAGGACACAATACAGCCTTCAACTAACCATATGTTCAAGTAACTTGCAGGACACTGAGTAAACAATCTGGACTACAGCTGTCCATTTGAAGAGGCAATTCATGTGATTTCAAAATTGGAATAACGGCATTTTCTCGCTACTGGGAAGAGAATTCTGCATTGCGCCAGGGATGGTTAAAGAAAGGCCAGGTACACTGACGGAAAAATTTGCAACACCAAAAAATAATTAATGTAGAGTAATGAAATACCAGGAATATATTTGTTGAGACAACGTATGTAAAGTGATTAACGTTGCAGGATCAATGGGAGTGTGAGACAAGCCACTGCAAATGTAAATGCAAATGCTGGTACGCTATTGTACACGTGTCATGTGTCAGTTTGTGGGATGGAGTTCCATGCCTGTTGCACTTGGTTGGCCAATATAAGGACAGTTAATGATGTTTGTGGATGGGTTGAAGCTGTCATCAGATGATGTCCAATACGTGCTTGATGGGAGGTAGAGCTGGTTATCGAGCAAGCCAAGGCAATATGTTGACACACTATAGCATGTTGGCTTACAACAGCAGTATGTGAGCAAGTGTTATCCTGTAGGAAAACACCTCCTGGAATGCTGTTTGTGAATGGCAGCACAACAGGTCAAATAACCAGACGGACATACAAATTTGCAGTCAGCGTTCGTGGGATTCATACAGACAGTTTTGTCAGTGGAAAAGCGAAAGCCATTGTTGATGCTCCACGAGTAAAGACAATCAAGACATTGCTGAAGATGCCACTAAGTGAGACAGGTTCATAGAGAATTGCAATAGAAGGCAAAATCGTCAAAAAAAAAGAGAGCCGGAGATGCCCAGTGGGAGACAGGCCATTATGGGGTTTATGGTGATAGCAAAGAGAATGACACTCAGAATGGAACCCTGAGACACACCATTTTCCTGGATAAAGGTGTCCGACAAGGCAGACCCTTCATGCACCTCGAAAACT